>NW_026111892.1:150000-157500 GCF_024679095.1 Eriocheir sinensis
TCTCTCTCTCTCTCTCTCTCTCTCAGCGGTGGGGAAGTGCCAGATTTGGTTTAGATGTCTGAGTGCCATTTTGTGTGTGTGTGTGTGTGTGTGTGTGTGTGTGTGTGTGTGTGTGTGTGTGTAGTTTATCATATTTTGGTTTGATGTTTTATTTGTTTATCTTTCTTTATTCCATTTTTTGTGTATTTATTTATTCATTCGTTCATTCCTGTTTTTATTCATTTATAGTTTTTTCTTTTTTTTCTGTCTTTCCTTCCTTCTTTCTCTCTTTCTTTCCTTTCTCTTTCTTTGGTCTAACATCGCCCCTCTTTATTTCTTTATTTCTTTTTTTCATATATTTATTTTCTTGGTATGACACGACACCTCTTCTCTTTCTCTCTCTCTCTCTCTCTCTCTCTCTCTCTCTCTCTCTCTCTCTCTCTCTCTCTCTCTCTCTCTCTCTCTCTCTCTCTCTCTCTCTCTCTCTCTCTCTCTCTCTCTCTCTCTCTCTCTCTCTCGTTCTTTCTTTCTTTCATTCTTTTTTTCATATATTTATTTTCTTGGTATGACACGGCACCTCTTCTCTTTCTCTCTCTCTTTCTCTCTCTTTCTTTCTTTCTTTCTCTCTTTCGTACATTTATTTTCTCACCTCTCCTCCTTTGCATATACATACCAATCTGCTCTTCTGTTATGGCCTCTTCCTCCTCCTCTTCCTCTTCCTCTTCCTCCTCCTCTTCCTCTTCCTCCTCCTCGTGCTGCAAAGGTGTTATTACCTCGTTCAGTCCCTTGTGTGGAGGACGAGAGGTGTCTGAAGAGGAGGAGGAGGAGGAGGAGGAGGAGGAGAGATAGAAAGAAATGCGTTGAGAGGAAGAGGAAGGGGTCAAAGAAGAAGGTGGGAAAGAGGAAGAGAAGGGTCGGAAGAGGAGGAGGGGGAAGATGAAAAAAAGAGGAAGAGAAGGGAAGGAGAGGTGTTGGAGGAGGAGGAGAAGGAGGAGGAGGAAGAGGAGAGAAAGGGAATACGTTGAGAGGAAGAGGAAGGGGTCGAGGAGGAGAGGAGAGGTGTGGAAGGAGGAAGAAGAGGAGATAAAAGGGAAACGTTGAGAGAGGAAGAGAAAGAAGAGGAGGAAGAGGAAGAGAAGACGAAGGGAAGAGGAGGAGGGCATCATGGTGCTTAAAAAAAGAAGAAGAAGAAGAAGAGGAAGAGGAAGAGGTGAATAGTAAGGGAGGAGGAGGAGGACATGAAGGTGTTGAAAAAAAAGAAGAGAGGGAAGAAGGAGGAAGAAGAGGATGGGGAGGAGGAAGAGGCAGAGGAGGAGGAGGAGGAGGAGGAGAATTAGAAGAGGGCTTTAATGGAAGATAAACAAGGGAGAAGAAGGTAGGAGAAGACAAAGAGACGGATAATTATAAACGAGAGAAACAGAGGAAGGAAATAATGAGATGGAAGAGAAAGGAAGAGAAAGGAAGAAAGCAAATGAGAGAAAGAAAGAAAAAGATGATAAAAAAATGATGGAGAAAAAACGATGAAGAAAAAGAAGATGAAGAAGAAGAAGAGAAAGAAAAAGTAGAGGAAAAAAATGAAGGAGAAAAAACGATGAAGAAAAAGAAGATGAAGAAGAAGAAGAAGAGAAAGAAAAAGTAGAGGAAAAAACTGAAAGAGAAAAAACGATGAAGAAAAAGAAGATGAAGAAGAAGAAGAAGAGGAAGAAGAGAAAGAAAAAGTAGAGGAAAAAAAATGAAGAAGAAAATGAAGGAGAAAAAACGATGAAGAAAAAGAAGAGGAAGAAGAGGAAGAAGAAGAAGAAGAAGAAGAAGAGGAAGAAGAGTACACATATATCAATTTCCACACCGCCAAGTTTCCTTATAGGTTGTAAGAGGAAGAGGAGGAGGAGGAGGAGGGACAAGAAGAAGCAGAGGAAGAAGAAGAGAAAGAGGATATACAGGAGGAGAAACAGTAAAACCAGGAAGAGAAGAAGAGAGAAAGAGGAGAGAGCAGAAGAGAAGAATAAATAGAAGAAGGAAGAGGAGAAGAACTCTCTCTTCTTCATAAGCATCTTTTTTTTTCTATACTTTTTTCCAACTTTCTTCATCGTCGTCGCTTTTCTTTCATTTTTCTGTGTTTTGCATTTCACATATTTTGATGTTTTATAATGTATGAGTTCAACATTAGTACCCTGTTTACTACTACTACTACTACTACTACTACTACTACTACTACTACTACTACTATTGTTACTGCTATTGTTGTTCTTGTTGCATATGTAAATACTTCTATATTTCTGTGTGAGCATCTCCCTTCCCTCTCCTTCCCTTCCCCCACTCCCACCCCGTTTGGAAGTATGTGTGTGTGTGTGTGTGTGTGTGTGTGTGTGTGTGTGTGTGTATCCCTGTTGTCTCTTTGCATCGTCTCCGTCTGTAGACTTTGCCAAGCCAGAATCAATCAGTCCTTCAGTCCACGTGACAGACTCAATTTACAGCCTCCTCCTCCTCCTCGTCGTCGTCGTCTTCCTCCTCCTCCTCCTCCTCCTCCTCCTCCTGACCTTCTTTATCCTCTTTTTCCTTTCATTTAATTTTCTTTTTCTCCTTATTTTCATCCTTCTCATTCCTCTTCTCTTTCTCCCAGTCTTTCTTTTCCCCATTTTCTGCTTTCTCCTCCTCTCTGTTCTTCCTCTTCTTCCTTCCTTCCTTTCTTTTTTTATGCTTCTCCTCTTTCTTCTTTTTTTCTGCCTTTTCTTCCTCTTTCTCTTCTTCTTCTCTTCCTTCTACTACTTATTCTTCTCTTCTGCTCTCTCTCTCTCTCTCTCTCTCTCTCTCTCTCTCTCTCTCTCTCTCTCTCTCTCTCTCTCTCTCTCTCTCTCTCTCTCTCTCTCTCTCTCTCTCTCTCTCTCTCTCTCCTGCTTCTCTTCTCTCTTCTTCTATGTCTTCTCTTCTTCTCTTCCTGGTTTTACAGTTTCTCCTCCTGTATATCCTCTTTCTCTTTTTCTTCCTCTTCTTCTTCTTGTCCCTCCTCCTCCTCCTCCTCTTCCTCTTACAACTTATAAGGAAACTTGGCGGTGTGGAAGTTGATGTACGTATACTCTTCTTCCTCTTCCTCTTCCTCTTCTTCATCTTCTTCCTCTTCTTTTTCTTCATCGTTTTTTCTCCTCCATTTTCTTCATTTTTTTCCTCTACTTCTTCTTTCTCTTCCTCTTCTTCTTCTTCTTCCTCGTTTTCTTCTTTTTCTTTCTTCTTCTTCTTTGGTATGATTCACCTATAGTTTTCCATTCACTATATTCATTAGTAGTAGTAGTGGTAGTAGTAGTAGTAGTAGTAGTAGTGGTGGTGGTGGTGGTGGTGGTCTCAACTCGGGAAAAACTGTCAACCCAACGTCAGAATCCATTAAGGTTCATCCTGCAAGAGTCAGCCAGGCGTGTTGTGGTGGTGAGGTGGTGGTGATGTTGGTGGTGATGTTGTGACGAGGGTGGTGATGTCTTGCCCTTCCTTCCTTCTTTCCATCCTTCCATCCTTCCTTCCTTTTTATTTTATTTTTTTCCCTCCTTTACTGTAATATAGATAGAAATGTTCCCCAAAAAAAGGCTAAATTTGTTTCTTCGGAATAAATAAAATAAAAACTGAGAAATATATAAAACTGATCAGTCGTTTCAAAATACCAAAATGCTTTATTGACATTCTCGCCACTGGAATGAAAAAAAAATGAGCACTTTTTTTCATTTTCATTTTCTGTATTTCTTTATGCTAGTATCTCCCTATATAGTATCTCAGCGTGTTTTTCTATTCTTTTGTCAAGTTTCGTCTTTGTTATTTGTGGGTGCTTGAAAAGGTCATAGTGCTGTGTGTGTGTGTGTGTGTGTGTGTGTGTGTGTGTGTGTACGGCTCCCCCCTCTATACACACACACACACACACATGCATGTATATATACGGGCGAGTCTTTAGCTAACGTGAGGGGCGGAATACTCCAAGACTCACGTTCTTAACTGGCGTTCTGAGAGACATATATTCAACAAGGCTTTTGTAGGAGTTGTGGGCATTTCCAGGGATAGTTTTATGACCCTGGTGGTAGTTTAACCCTTCCTCTGTACCATAAACCTATAAAAACACTCATTCGAACATTGTGTTAGTGGTATTAATGTCATTCTTAAACACTTTGTCCCCCAAGAACGCATATCTGACTGGGCTTTCGTAGGAGCTGTGGGCATTTCCAGGGATAGTGCTGTGGCGAATATAGTGTAGAAATCCGCTGGTCTGGTATACATAGACGCAGTTCCCTCTCTGGTTAGCGGTTGGTTATTTCGACAGCGCTTACTTTTAATTGAGTTTCCGTTTCATCGCGTTAACTGGTTGGATTTACATGAAGGCCAAAAGGGGAGACCGCGAAGAGTGGGGGAGACAGGGAACATGTGCCATATAGTTTTTTATATATTTATTTTTTATATTATTTTTAGTCAAGGAAGCAGAGGAGGGTATCAGGACACCTCTCCTCCCGAAATTGACCTCTCTTTCGGCCACCTCTTTGGATTCTTTTTGGGAGCAGCGAGTAGCGGGCGTTTTTTTATTATTGTTTCCTTTTTGTGTGTGTGCCCTTGAGCTGTCTCCTTTATTGTAAAAAAAAAAAAAAAAAAGCTAATCACTGACCCTAGAAAAAAAAAAAAAGTTGATTAGAGTGGGCCTAAAGAGAGGTCAATTTTTATAGGCGTCTCGATACTCTCCTCTCGTTTCTATGTACGTGTATTTTTTTTCTGTAATTCTGTGTTTTAATTGTAATTCAAAAAAGTCTTGTGTTGAAAGTAAGGGTGTGTGTTTTAATTATAATTCTAATTCCGTGTTCGTCAAAGAATTGATGGACGTAGTTACCTTTTTGTATGCCCTTGAACTGACTCATCTGCTGGAAAAAAAAATAAAAAAATAAAATAATCTTGTTTTGAAAGTAATGGTGTGTTTATAGAGCTTGTGTTCCTCTTTGGTGCTATTCTGAGTCACCATAAGGAAAGCCTCTCAGAACACGGGGTGGTGGTGGCGGTGGTGGTGGTGGTGGTGGTGTGTGTGTGTGTGTGTGTGTGTGTGGTGGGGTTTGGGACTCCGATAACCTTGCAGCACCCTCTTTCCCCTACTTAAACCCTCTCCCACCCGCCCGTATGTACACCTAACCGGGAGTGGCTTGCGCACGCTGCGGTAGATGTCTGAATGCCTACCATCATGTAGCAAAGAAGCAAGTATAAAATCGCGTTCGTTAAATTGGTTATCTATCAGTAGGAGTAAAGGGCCTATTACACAGGGCAAATTTTCCGTGGATCTTCAGTCAAACCACGATTCCCGCTGGCGTGGTTCTCATATTTCCGTGGTTTTCTGACGTGTCCACGATCTTCCAAAGCTACGGTAGATTTCACTGAAGGACGACGGTATTACTCACCATCATCAGCAGCAGCAATAACAAGAAACAAATGAGAACCACGCCAGCGGACATCGTGGTTTGACTGAAGATCCACGGAAAATTTGCCCAGTGTAATAGCCCTTTAACCCATCATGGCAAGCAAACCCGAAACTGCCCCCCAAACCGACCCTCGTATAGCTTTGAAGCGTACCCAAACAAGACTAACTTTTTTCTGCGTGTAATGGAGGTAGACAGACAAACACAGATGAAATGCTAAAAAGAGGTAAGTGACTTGAGAAACATAAATAAAGGTTGGAGGCTCGCCGCGTGTCGCCTCATCCGCGGACGCCAAAGTTAAGCAAGAATTCCTACATAAAAAGCCGAGTTGCCGAAGTTTTGCCGGCGACTTTGGTTCATAAGCCGCTTCTTTACGCTTCCCGGAGGCTGGACGGTGGCGGGAAAATGGAGCAGCGAGAAAATGTAACAGGGAGAAGGAAGAAGAACATGGAAACGCTACTAACACACCCTTCACAAAAGCCAAATTGGGGTGTGTGAGCCCCGGACTGAAGTTTTGAGCGCGGTACGTCAAACGTTCTTCGGGGAAAAAATCTCGCGTGTTAATATTTATGAGAACGAAAATTTGATAACCTTTTTTTCTTCGTTGTCATCATCTGTGTGTGTGTGTGTGTGTGTGTGTGTGTGTGTGTGTGTGTGTGTGTGTGTGTGTGTGTGTGTGTGTGTGTGTGTGTGTGTGTGTGTGTGTGTGTCCACCCTCCCAGCGAAATTAACAGCGGCGTCACCTAAGAGTTATCTCCAATAATTAATCTACCTCCAACGATGAATGATAGATATGAGGGTTCGGGGGGGGTGGGGGCAGTGAGGGGGCGGAAGAGTGTGACGGAGTTGAGTTGAAGGGTCGAGGTTCAGGGTGGAGTGGGGGGTTGAAGGGGTGTGGAGTGCTGAGTTGAAGGGAATGGAGTGCTTGAGTGGAAGTGAGGGGTTGAAGGGGGAAGTGTGAGGAAGTGGAGGATAAAAGGGGTGGGGGGTGAGGGGGGGGGGAGAATTAGGGGTGGACTGCTTGGGTGGGATAAGTTTGGGGTTTCAGGGGAAGGAGTTTGGGGTGGAAGGAGTGGGGATTGGAAGGGATTGGGAGCGGAGTAATTGAAGGATACGGATTAGGAAATGTAGGATGGAGGGGAATGAGGAAAGGAGTTCAGGATGGTTGGCTAAGGTAGAAGGATTTAAGGATGGAAGGGATGAAGGAAGGAGTTTAAGGGAAGGATAGAGAGGAAATAGTGATGGAGGCAGTGGAGAGAGGTAGAAGGGGTTGAAGATGATGGGGTAGAGAAAGAAGGAGATTGGGGATGATTGACTCGGGTAGAAGAATTTAGAGGTTGGGGGGGGGGGAGTGTGAGGAGGTAGATGGGGTGGGTTAGGTTAGGGAATGGGGAGGTATAGAGGGGATGGAGGAGGAGGAGGAGGAGGTAGAGAGGTTGAAGGGAGGAGTTTTGGGGTAGGGGTTTTGTCGAGAGGGGTTGGTGAGGTTGGGAAAGGGGTAGAAGGAGGAGTTTTGGGGTAGGGAGGTTGTCGAGAGGGGTTGAGGAGGTTGGGAAAGGGGTAGAGGGAGGAGTTTTGGGGTAGGGGGTTTGTCGAGAGGGGTTGAGGAGGTTGGGAAAGGGGTAGAGGGGGGTCTTCAGTGATTGGTTTGACACCGGATACGTGGGTGAGTGGGGAACCCGAGCCGTGAAGGGACAGGAAACCGAACCGAAGGGAAAAGGGTTGATAATAAATGAACGCGAGAAGAAGGTACAAAAAAGAACGAAAAGGGAAGTTGATAAGGAACGAAAGTGGAGAAGGTTAAGAAGGAAAGAACGAAAGGGAAGGTGATAAAAAAAGAAAAGGGAAGAAGGTTGATTAAAAAAAGAAGGAAAAGGGAAGAAGGTTGAGAAAGAAAGAACAAAAAGGAAGAAGATTGACCAAAACAACGAAAATAAAAAGACTGATAAAAGAGAACGAAATGAAAAAAAAAACGATAAAACAAAAACAAAAGGAAAGAAGAACGTTGATTAAAGAAGGAAATAGAAGAAGACTGATAAAAATACGAACGAAACAGAAGAAAAGTAATTAAAAAAAACGAAAATTAAAAAAAGGAAAA
>NW_026111892.1:160000-170000 GCF_024679095.1 Eriocheir sinensis
TTTATCATCATTAATATCCTAGCGCACACTTATAAAACCTGAATGGCCTGTGTGTGTGTGTGTGTGTGTGTGTGTGTGTGTGTGTGTGTGTGTGCAAGCAAGGCGAAAAATGTAGATTCCAAACATAATTCATCTGTAATCGATGTGTTGAGGAGGAGGAGGAAGGAGAAGGAGGAGGAGGAAGAAGAAGAAAAGAGGAAGGAGGAGGAGGAGGAGGAAGAAGAAGAAGAGGAAGGAGGAGGAGAAGGAGGAAGAAGAAGAAAAGAGGAAGGAGGAGGATGAGGAGGAAGAAGAAGAAAAGAGGAAGGAGGAGGAAAAGATGATAGAATAACTGAAAAAAAAAGAAGCGAAGGAGTAGATTAATTATTTGTGAGATGAAATGGTGAATAGGAAAAGGAGGAAAGAGGAGGAGGAGGAGGAGGAGGAGGACAGTTGAGGAACCTTATGAATATTATCAATCCTTTAAATAGTGTGTGTGTGTGTGTGTGTGTGTGTGTGTGTGTGTGTGTGTCCACCATGAAGTTCCCACACCTGCTGTTTTCCACACACACACACACACACACACACACACACACACACACACACACACACACACACACACGTGCAGTCCATGTAATTAGAGAGGAAGGAAGGAAGGAAACAGGGAAGGAGGACATTGATACTTTTTTTTTCATTAGCCTAAAAACCTTGTGTGTGTGTGTGTGTGTGTGTGTGTGTGTGTGTGTGTGTGTGTGTGTGTGTTATCACCGTGACAGCTCCGCGAAATGGGACAGAAAACGCGGCATTGTTCGGGTGACTTGGAAAGGATGACGAGAGACGGAAATTGTGGATATCTGGGTCAACTTTCTGCCAGAGAGAGAGAGGAGGAGGAGGAGGAGGAGGAGGAAGTCACCAAGGATCCAATCACGTACTGGATTCGTTTTCGCTAGCCAGGCAGTGCAGTTCCCTCCCCGAGTTTCCTATTGACAGATCTTTGGACATGGCTTGGCCCTACACACACACACACACACACGGGCTCCAGTCATGTATACCTGTGTGTCGTGAGTATCAAGGAAAGAAGAAAGAAACGACAGCCCCGTACTATAGATAAAAGAAAATAACTAATACTAACAACAGCCTTATCTTACAGTAGTAGTAGTTATAGTAGTAGTAGTAGTAGTAGTAGAAAGAACAACACGAACAGCCTTATCAAACCATTGCTTCCTCCTTTCTCCAAGTTATCGTATCAGAATTAGTAGTAGCAACAGCATTAACAGTAGTAGCAGTAGTGGTAGTAGTAGTAGTAGTAGTTAAGTAATGTAAGGGACACCATACTTATATACTACACATCCTCCTTACTTCATGCATTCAGACGCCTTCCTTCCTTCCCTCCCTTCCCTTCCTCCGCCATGCACACCCACACACACACACATACACACACACACACGCGCGCGCCGCTGCAGGAAGGGAACTCAGAGAAGGAAGGCCGTCTCGGAGCGCTACAGCAGCCTCACTGTTGTTGTGTTTAAAAGCGACATTATAACAGACGGAATAATGATGTCTTTGTTCAGCAGCCAGGAGCGAGGAAGTGCACAAAACAATGCCGAGATATAGCTGCCTCTGGGTCTCCTTCTCCGCACCCCGGCCTGAACCTGTCCTCAAATTTGCAGACATTTTGGGGCATACTCTAGGTCATGTCAACTATTTCCAAAGGTCTTAAAGGAGGTTAATCGGGTTTTAATGAGTGTTGTGTTATGTTCATGGTACGGAGGAAGTGTCAAACTACCATCTGGGTCGTGAAAGTACCCCTGGAAATGCCCCAAACTCCTACGAAAGCCTTGTCAAATGTGTATCCATATTTTTAAACGTATCCTGGGCTCCCATCACTCCTCCTCCGCATTCCATTCTTCCATACCTTCCTTTTCCCCTCTAGCTTTCCCTTCAACCTTTCTATATTCCTTTATCTAACCATCTGTCTTTCTACTCTTCATCTACCAACCCCAACCAACCAGCCCTTACAATCATACCTTGTCTCTTCACTCCTCCTAACTCCATTCTGCCATACCTTCCTTTTCCCCTCTAGCTTTCCCTTCAACCTTTCTATATTCCTTTATCTAACCATCTGCCTTTCTACTCTTCGTCTATACCGACCCCAAGCAACCAGGGAGGGAAGAACTTGACCTCTCTTTTGGATACTCTTTTACTTTTGTGGGAGCGGGGAGTAGCGGGCTCTGTTTTCTGGCACTCATTTTGTTGCCCTTGAGCCGTATCCTTTGCTGTAAAAAAAATGTACTGTAGCGCCGTGCCTATTACCCCTTATACCCCATACCCTTTATTAACCCTGGGGAAAGTATCAGCCTGTTCCCTACTTATATCGTTCCCCTTGGCCTCCTTGCTCTCTCCTCGCTACCCCTTTCTTGTTATTCGTGTCTGATTGTTTTTTTTATTATTTTTTTTTTTTACAGCAGAGGAGACAGTGGAACGGCGTAAAAAAAAAAGAAAATAATATTGAAAAAAAAGCTTGTATGGGGAAATATGCCTTTTTTTGGAGGGGGGGCTAAAAGAAATGCAAAAAAAATAAAAAGAGTGTTAGGAATGATAATTGTGTGTATGTAGAGTCGATAGAACGTAGCTTTATTATAGATAGATAGATAGATAGGTATAGATATTGGTGTTGTAGGAGAGAGAGAGAAAAAATTAATCTCCCTTCCAACGATTCATTTTCTTTTTCTTTAACCACTTTCTTTCTTTCTCTAATAGTAACCTTTTCACTTATTTTACTTTTGCTGTTTTTAGATCCACTTTTGGTAGTAGTAGTAGTAGTAGTAGTAAAAAAAAATGTAAAGTGGAAATACAAGGAAGTAACGTGTAAATACTTTATTTTTTTTCTCTCTCGTCAATCCGTATCTCTCTCTCTCTCTCTCTCTCTCTCTCTCTCTCTCTCTCTCTCTCTCTCTCTCTCTCTCTCTCTCTCTCTCTCGTTATTTGTTTTTTTATGTTTTTCGTCTTTTTTTATTTCGTCAATATCTTTCGTTTCTCTCTCTCTCTCTCTCTCTCTCTCTCTCTCTCTCTCTCTCTCTCTCTCTCTCTCTCTCTCTCTCTCTCTCTCTCGTTAGTTGTTGTTTTTTCAGTTTTTCGTTTTTTTTTATTTATTCTTTCGGTACTCTCTCTCTCTCTCTCTCTCTCTCTCTCTCTCACTCTCTCTCTCTCTCTCTCTCTCTCTCGTTAGTTGTTTTTTCACTGTTTTTCGTCTTTTTTTTTATTTCGTCAATATCTTTCGGTACTCTCTCTCTCTCTCTCTCTCTCTCTCTCTCTCTCTCTCTCTCTCTCTCTCTCTCTCTCTCTCTCTCTCGACGCTGGCTAACGTACACAACCATATCACACACACACACACACACAAACACACGTACACTGACACGCCCCTTCCTCTCCAGCCCCGCCCAACCCAACCTCCCTCTCTCCCTCTCTCCTCTCCCTCACGTCGCCACCACCGCCCCGCCGCCGCCCAGTCCACCAGTTCACGCCTTGGCTACCGGGGAAAGGTGCGTCTGTCTGCCCGTCAAGCGAGTGGCCGGCCAAGCAGCAGCCAGGTGGAGGGACGGGAGGAAGGGAGGGAGAGCTCGTCTGTATATAAGGGCCACGGCGCAGCGGTAGGAAGTGTCAGTATAGCTTGAGGTGTCGATCTGTGTGGGTCTGTGTTCCGAGTGAGGCTGTGAGGCAAGGTTGGACCCTCCCTCCCTGAAGCAACCATCCACTGCTGCTCCTGTTTATAGTGAAGGTGTGTTCGTCTCGGCTTCCCTACCTGTGTGTTGCACCTGTAGTTACCTGGATACACGCAGACAGGAGCTCCCACGTATTGCTCCTGTTTTCCCTGCAGGGTCGTCTGTCTGTTTCTTCTTCGTCCGCCTGTCTCCACGCACACATGTAAGTACAGTTCACGCACACACATGTACGTTAGAGTATGTTCTTGTTGTGTTGGGTAGTTTTGTGAATTCTGGGATTGGTTATAATGTGTTTGGAGAGAAAAAGGTGATGTGTATTTTATTTTTTTACCATTGAGAGAGAGAGAGAGAGAGAGAGAGAGAGAGAGAGTTAACGAGAAAGACAGGCGGATTAACGATTAAAAAAGGAAAGAGACGAAAAAAAAAGAGACGGCGGGAGACGGGAAAGTAATGAGAGAGAGAGAGAGAGAGAGAGAGAGAGAGAGAGAGAGAGAGAGAGCTGGGGGGAGGGTAACGAGCAAGGCATCAAAATATTCAGGGCGTAAAAATAAAAATAAAAATAGCGTGAAAGTGACAAGCGAGAGAGAGGGAGAGAGAGAGAGACGGGTGTGTGTGTGTGGGGGGGGGGGGGGGAATAACGATAAATACAGCCACAAACAAAGGCAGAAAAACAGACAGGCGGTAAAAACGTATCAGCGTGAAAGTGACGTGAGAGAGAGAGAGAGAGAGAGAGAGAGAGAGAGAGAGAGAGAGAGAGGTGGGGGCGGGGCTGTCAGTCAGTGAGTCAATCCTTGTGACTTTTGACCCGGACAGAACATAGGCAGCTTCAACACACCTCGCTGCACACACACACACACACACACACACGGATCAGACGCCAGCCACTTCAAGGGACACTTCTCCTCCCCTCTCCCATGATGGTGATTTATTATTGTTGATATTAATTAAGAATGAAAATCCTCCTCCTCCTTTTTTCTTTTTTTTTCTTTTTCCGACTTTTTCTCTCTTATTATTATTTTACTACTACTACTACTACTACTACTACTACTACTACTACTACTACTACTACTGTTACTCCTACTACTACCACCACCACCACTACTACTGTTACTACTACTACTACTACTACTACTACTACATACATAACATAAATGATACCTCCTCCCATGTTTATTTTCCCGACACATAATCATGGAGGGCTCCATTGCTTGAAGGTCATTAGCCCCAACTCTGTTCGCTAATGACTGTGGCATCCAACCATATCACTAATACTACCTGACACTAAATCACCTATCATCTATTGCGTCCAGATCCCCCTTCTTCATCTTCATCCTCCAAATTCTAGTTTTTCTTTTTCTAATTTTTCTTCATCTAATCTTTTTTGCTCATTATCATCATTATTTCTTGCTAATTAAAATAATGACAATAATCTTCCCCTTCTTTCACTTCCTTTTCCTCTCTTCTCCTCCTTACCTCTTCGCCTTGCATCTCCTCCTCTCCCTCCTCTTCTCCTTCCTCCTCCTCCTCCCCCTCCTCTTCTCCTTCCTCCTCCTCCTCCCCCTCCTCATCTCCTTCCTCCTCCTCCTCCCCCTCCTCTTCTCCTTCCTCCTCCTCCTTCCCCTCCTCTCCTTCCTCCTCCTCCTCGGCCTTGCCAGGAAGGTAAACTCGCCCATCCGAACTTTGTCTGAACGGCGATAAAATGAAAGTGCCCGTATTGGAACCTTATTAGGATTGCGCCCTCCACACACACACACACACACACACACACACACATGCAGGCAACAAACACCTTTTACCATGCCATTTCAGTTTGCTTCTATGTGCGTATCTGTGTGTGTGTGTGTGTTTCTCTTTAAGGTCTTTCTCTCTCTCTCTCTCTCTCTCTCTCTCTCTCTCTCTCTCTCTCTCTCTCTCTCTCTCTCAGGTCACAAATTTGCATTCTTTTGTACTTAGTTTTGTTCGAGGGAGGAGAAGAAGAAGAAGAAGAAGAAGAAGGAGGAGGAGGAGGAGGAGGAGGAGGAGGAGGAGAGACAGCGAAATGTGTATTGTTGGAGGAGAAGGAGGAGGAAAGAAATGGAGAAGAAAAAGTTGAAAGAAAAAAACATTAAGAAAGGAAAGGACGAACACAAAAAAAAATGAAAAGAAAGAAAAGAAGGAAAAAAGAGCGAAATAAGTGAAAGAAGACAGGAAGAAAGAATGGAGGGAGAGGAAATAATTGAAAAATGGAGGAAAGAGGAACCAGAGAGAAAGGGGAAAAGGGGAGGAAAAAGAGGAAACGAAATGGATAGTGAAGAAAATGGAAGAGGAGGAAGAAAACAATGAAGGAATGCAGAGGTGAAGAGAAGGGAGAAGAAGGAGAAGATAAGAACGAAGGAGGAGGAAGAGGAGAGAATTAATAAAAACGAGGAAGAGGAGGAGTGTGAAAATAAAGGGGATGAGAAGAACGAGGAGGAGGAATAGAGAAGTGTAAAGATTAGAGAATGAAAAGAACGAAGAGGAGGAGGAGGAGGAGGAAGAAGTGTAAAAAGAAGATAAGAAAAACTGAGAAGAGGAAGAGGAGGAGGAGGAGGGAGACGATATGTTAAAAGAATGAGAACTAGAACAAAGGAGGAGGAGGAGGAGAAAGAAGAATAAGTGTGAAAAGAAGAAGAATGAAGAGGAGGAAGAGGAAGAAGAGGTGTATAAAGAAGAGTATAAGAGAAAGAAGAGAGAAGAGGAGGAGAAGGAAGAAGAAGAAGGAAGACTCGTAAAGTTAAGAGAATAAGAGCAAGAACGAGAAGAGGAAGAGAAAGAGGAGGATGAAGAAGAAGAAGAAGAAGAAGAGAAGAGAAAGAAGAGGAGGAAGAGGAGGAGCCGGAGGAGACAGTGGCGGTTGAATAAACACAACGCAGAGAGAGAGAGAGAGAGAGAGAGAGAGAGAGAGAGAGAGAGAGAACGTATAAGTGGGGAAAGGGAAGGAAAGGTGGGAGGAGAAAGGAGAGAAAAGAAGGGAGAAATGTGAAAGGAGAGTGAAAAGGAAGGGAGGGGAAGGAGAGAGAGAGAGAAGGAAGGAAGGAAGGACGTGAGGGGGGGAAGTGGTCGTATTTTGTTCACTTTTATTACTTTTTTTATTTTTCTTTCCTCCCGGGCGCCGTAAAGTGGAGGCTGAATCCCCGGGCGAGCGAAGCAATGCGCCCGCCGCTTGTTGTTCCCCGCCATTATTATTTTTTTCTGGCGTCTTGGCGAGGGAGTGTGTGATGTATGGAAAGAAAGATTTTTTTTTAACCTATGGCACCGGTAAGCTGTCTTGGTGGGGCCGCGTGGTCGGAGCCAGCCCGTTATATGGCGCAGGCAAGTGTTTACAGTGGCGCCGTCTTGCCTGGCTCATGCTGCCCACCCGAGCTCATCTTTGATCCTCCTTTTAGAGAATCTAGAGTCCGGGTTGATAGGTGGTCTTCAGTACAGCATGTCGGTAGTCTTAAGGGGCTATTACACTGGGTAAATTTTCCGTGGATCTTCAGTCAAACCACGATTCCCGCTAGCGTGGTTCTCATTTGTTTCTTGTTATTGCTGCTGATGATGATGGTGAGTAATACCGTCGTCCTTCAGTGAAATCTATCGTAGCTTTGGAAGATCGTGGACACGTCAGAAAACCACGGAAATATGAGAACCACGCCAGCGGAAATCGTGGTTTGACTGAAGATCCACGGAAAATTTGCCCGGTGTGATAGCCCCTTTAATTCCACTCGGCGGTGACTGAAAAATTGCCAGCTCGTTTGTAGCGACGGGCGGGATGCGAACCTGGGTCTTTCTGAACACCGCGCCCGTATCCTAACCACTCAGCCACAGCCTCCCCATAGATAGATAAATAGTCGGATAGTTGTATGTATTTAAAGATAGATAGATTGATTGGGGGATAGAAAAATACGTATGAATTGCTGTATGAATAGATAATATAGTGTATGAATTGTAAGGACGAGGAGGTGGTATGGTGCTGTCTGTAATCGGCCTTGTTAGTGTTGAAAGTATTAAGTGTCGGTATTACAAGACATTCGCTTCTCACATCAACTAGTTCCAAAGGTCAAAGAACGGGTCAGTCGGGTTCTAATGAGAGTTTCTTTAGTTTCACGGTACAGAAGAAGGGTCAAACTAACACCATGGACATAAAACTACTCCTGGAAATGCATACAACTCCTACGAAAGCCTTGTCAAATGTGTGTTCTTGGGCGACGGAATGGCTTATGATGCGACCCAGTAGTAAGTGTTGAAGAGGGAGGGAGGTGGGTGCAGTGTAGGGTGAACGGGTATAAATAGTTCGTTAGTTCAAGGTCACCCTCCACCACCGCGCGGAGTTGCTTGGTTACTGGATGTTATGTTATTATTATTATTATTATTATTATTATTATTATTATTATTATTATTGCTGTAAGGCTGATAATGTTCTTGGCGTTCTAATCATTAATGACTTAAGGACAATTATTTGGAACTTTTGTTAGTTACTACTTATTACTACAACTACTACTACTAATACTAATACCACCACCACTACTACAACCACTACCACCACTACTACTACTACTACATTGCTACTTATAAGAGGATCCAATCTCCATTTTTACAACGATAACATTTTCCGATATGAATAAGGGATTGTTTACATGGCTTCAGCAATCTCGTATATGTGTCCCAAGATATTATTATTATTATTATTATTATTATTATTATTATTATTATTATCGATTATTGTTGTCACTTCTTCAATATCTTCTTCATTTACCTCAACGTAGTAGTACATATAGTAGTAGTAGTAGTAGTAGTAGTAGTAGGAGGAGGAGGAACAGAATGAGCAAATCGTTAAGTCGTAGTAAGGAAACGAAAGAGGCACTGGTATAAGAGAGAGAGAGTGTCTCCCCAATTATAGCTATTTAGGAGAGTTGAGGGGAGAGGAAAAGACACACACACACACACACACACACACACACACACATATAGACAGACCTACAGGGACAGACGGACACAGAGAGAGAGAGAGAGAGAGAGAGAGAGAGAGAGTGGAGTGAGGTTGAGGTCAGGCTGGGATGTTCTTAGCGACTGGCGAAGGTCAAGGGTCGAGAGGTCTGCCCCCCCTCTCTCTCTCTCTCTCTCTCTCTCTCTCTCTCTCTCTCTCTCTCTCTCTCTCTCTCTCTCTTAAATCCTCCTTTATCCCTTCCCCTCTTTATTGCATATTTCATCCTTCCTTGATCCCTTCCTTTCACTTTCCTTCTTTCCTTCCTTCCTTCCTTCAAACTTCCATTTGTTTTCCTTCCTTCGTTCCTTGCTGCCCTCCTCCTCTTTATCTTTCCTTTCAACAGTCCCATTCTCTCCCCCATGCCTTCCTTCCTTCCTTCAATTATTCTTCTCTTTGCTTCCTTTCCTTCTCCATCTCCTTTCCTCTTTCTCCCTCCCTTCCTTCCCTCCTTCCCTTCCTTCTTCCATTCCTTCTTACCCTTGCTTTCTTTCATCTTCCATCCTTCCTTCCTTATTTCCCTCTTTTCCTTCCCTCATTCCTTTCATCCTAACTAACTTTCTCCTTCCATTTCTCCTCTACCATCCCTTCCTTCCTTCCTTCCTCTCTTCTTTCCTTCGTTTCTTCTCTTCCCTTCTTTCCTTCCTTCCTTTCCTTTCCTTTCCTTCTCTCCCTCTTAACTTATACCCTCCATCTCTCCTTCCATCCTTTCCTTCCTTCCTTCCTTGCTTCCATCCTAACTTCACCCTCTTCTTCCTTCCTTCCTTCCCTGCCTCTCCTCCTTTCCTCCCTTCCTCTTCCTCCGCTCCCTCCCCTCCCTCCCTCCTCCCCCCATACAATTAAACGTTTTGCATATATTACGCCTATTTGCCGCATTAATCTCCTCCTCCTCCTCCTCCTCTTTCTCTTCTCTTTCTCCTCCTCTTCCCGTTTCTCGTATTCCCCTTTCTCGTTTATCGTTCTTTATCATTTCTTTTTATTCTGCCTCATTTTATAGTTCCTCCTCCTCCTTTCTCCCTCCCTTCTGGCTCTCCCTTTCCTCCATTCCTTCCTTCCTTCCCTCTTCCTCCTTTCCTTCCTTCCATCATTCTCTCAGACCTTTCTCCTTTTTCATCACCATCACCACCATCACCACCACCATCACCACTCTCAGAACTGGAACAAACTTTTTAATTCATGGAGGTGACTTGTCCATCTATCAATCAGCGCTCTCTCTCTCTCTCTCTCTCTCTCTCTCTCTCTCTCTCTCTCTCTCTCTCTCTCTCTCTCTCTCTCACTCCTTCCTCCTCCTCCTCCTCCTCCTCTTCCCCCCCTC
>NW_026111892.1:175000-182500 GCF_024679095.1 Eriocheir sinensis
TAACCTTCCTCTTTTGTTACATTCCTCTCCTATTCCTTTCATCCTTCCCTTTAAAATATTGTTGATTTTGTTGTAAGTCTAAAGTCCTTATTTTCAGACCATTCGGCTCAACTGTTTCCCAAGGTCCCATTCTAACGCCCTATCTTCTCTTTCTAACCCTACCCTCGTCCCAAACTGCCCTTGTCAACATTTTTCCTCTTTTCCCTGCTTCCCTTCTCATCCTCCCCCTGCTGTCGCTTTCTGTCACTTCTATTCCTGCTGCTGTCGGGGTTAAGCAGGGTTGTGGAGGCAGCGATAACGTCCCCAACGATTGCTCTTCGGAATATTGAGCTTCTTCGTGCCTTTGATAACTTCATCGCCCGTCGGAAGTAATTTCAGCCAGGCAACGACGCAGCCACCCCGCCAGCCGGTCGATCAGTCAGTCAGTCAGATAATCTCGTCCGGTTAGTCAGTCAGTGTTGCCCTTGCCTTCCCGTTCTTTCCATCCCTTCCTCAGCTCATTCTCCTCTCCCCGCCAGCCAGCCAGTCAGTCAGTCGGTCGATCAGTCAGTCAGTCAGATAATCAGTTTCTCGGCCGGTTAGTCAGTCAGTCTTTCCCTTGCTTTCCCTTCCCTTTCCCTTCCTTCCTCATTCTCCTCTCCCCTTTCTCCTCTCCCCGCCAGCCAGTCAGTCAGTCGGTCGATCAGTCAGTCAGTCAGATAATCTCGGCCGGTTAGTCAGTCAGTCTTTCCCTTCCCTTTCCCTTCCTCACCGCATTCTCCTTTCCCCTTTCTTTCCTACCTTCCCTTTCCTTCCCTTCCCTTGGCAGTCAGTTCCTCAGTCGATCAGTCAAGTCAGTCAGGTACTCAGTTTCTAGATCGATCTGTCAGATAATCAGGCAGTCTGCTAGCAAGCCACCACAGTCAGTCAGTCACCCAACTACTCAGCTAACCAGTCAGTCAATCAGTCAGCCAGTCAGTCAGTCATAATTCAGATACTCAGTAAGCATGTAACCTAGACAGCCAGACAAATGCAAGCTAGTCAGTCAGCCAGTCAGTGAACTATCCAACTAGCCTGTCGCGTAGTCAGCTAGTTAGACAGTCACTTAGGGCAACCACAATGGAATCAATCAGTTAGTCAGTCAGTCAGCCAGCCCTCTATATTGTGGGTAAGTGAAGCCTGCATCATAGCCGCCTTGTTAAAAGAGAGAGAGAGAGAGAGAACACAAGCCTTCGTCCCAAAATTTTCAGCATCAACTATCGCATTATGAAAAAAGAGGGAGAGGGAACCGAAAATAAAAGAAAGAAGGGAGGAATGAAGGACCAGGGCGCTGCTTCCTCCCCGACCTGTCAAGGCAGGCGACTCGTATGACAGTAATGATCGTAATAATAAATAGGAAAACAGTAACTGATGAAATAATAAAAAAATATGTTGATGGTATTAACAACAACCACAACAATAACCAAGAGAGAGAGAGATTTACATAGAAAATCAGACCACACAGACCCCTTGGTACAGACTAGGTGGCCTGTCCTTAAACCCAAGTGATTCTACATTAATGAGATGGCTCCAAAACGTTGCATTTCTACTTTAGTTAATATTAAATTCAAGAGAGAGAGAGAGAGAGATGGGGCTTTCCCTCCATGAGTTGAGAGAGGGGAGGAGGAAATGACCATTGAAGTAGTAATGGGAAGGAGGAGGGGGAGGAAATGGAGAGAAATGGGGGTGGAGGAGAATGAAAGGTCAAACAGAGGAGGAGGAGGGACATGGAGAGGGGAAGTAAAGGTGACAGAATAGTAGAGGAGGAGGAGGAGGAGGGCGGTGAAAAAAGTACCCACCTATAAAATATTCAAAACTTTAAAATATTTTCCAGAGTGAAAAAAAAAACTAAGTGCGTGTGAATGAGATCAAAGAGAGAGGGTTAGGAGGGTGGGAGGAAAGAGGTGGAGATGATAATTAAATGGAGAGAAGAGGGAGAGAAGGAGGAGGAGGAGAGAGAGAGAGAGTTCTACCACTTACGACACACACACACACACACACACACACACACACACACACACACACACATATAGTGAGAGAGAGAGAGAGAGAGAGAGAGAGAGAGAGAGAGAGAGAGAGAGAGAGTTCTACCACTTACGACACACACACACACACACACACACACACACACACACACGTCCAGGTATTTCTTCACTTCCAAGAAAATTAATCCTTTCAAAACTGGGACAAAGAAGTTAATTAAAGTAGTAGCAGTAATAGTAATAGTAGTAGTAGTAGTAGTAGAAGGATGAAGAAAAATTAGAAGCTCAAGAATGAAATATGTATAGGAAGAGCAGGTGGAGGAGAAGTGGAGGAGGAGGAGGAGGAGGAGGAAGAGAAGGTTAGTCATGCTGGATATTTAAACAGTCAAGTCAGGGAAGGGTGGTGGTGGTGGTGGTAGTGGTAGTGGTGGTGGTGGTGATATGTTCGCAGAGTTGGTATTGGTCCCCTCCCCCACCCACCTCTCTCTCTCTCTCTCTCTCTCTCTCTCTAGGGACACAGTGACCAACCCAGGAAGGAACCAACTCATCAGCCGTGACTCATCCTCTCTCTCTCTCTCTCTCTCTCTCTCTCTCTCTCTCTCTCTCTCTCTCTCTCTCTTACATATCTTCCTCTCGTCTCACGCTGCGCCCAAACCTTATAACTTTGCCAGGCGTTGGAAGACCTCTTATTTTTTCTTTACTCTATTCAAGTTAGCTAAAGATACGTACGCCCTTCCCCCTTTCCCTCTTAAGTGTACACATCAGTAGCTAATATACAAGCAACGCCATACCAGCCTCGTCCCTTCATCTAACCTAATCTAACCTTTAATATAATCTAACCTAACGTAATCTTATGTAACCAAATCAAACCTCACCTGCTCTCTTTATATTCTTGCTTCCTTCTCTTTTCATATTGCAATTTTATTTTTCATTTGGCTTTCCCTTCTGATCTCTGTTTCTCTTCACTTTCCTCCTTCCTCCCCTTCCCCTCTTCCCTTCCCCTTTTCCTCTCTTCCTTTCCTTCCTTTCGTCTTTCTCTCTTCCTACTTCTCTATTTCTTTCTCCCCTTTTCTTTCCTCTTTGCTCTTCACTCCTAACCTAACGCAACATGACCCAATCAAGATCTATACGATTTTAGAAACACGCGATCCTGCTTGACTTTCTTCTGTTGTTGGGTTCTTCGTTGTATTGCCAAGGCCAGATACCAGCCTCCTCCTCCTCCTCCTCCTCCTCCTCTTCCTAACCTCCACCCTCCATCTCTCCCTTCCTTCCCCTCCTCTTCCTCCTCCTCCTCACTATTGCTTCCTTTCCTTTCTCCTCTTCCTTCCCTCCTAACCTCCATCTCTTCCTCCTCAGTATTGCTTCCTCTCCTTCCTCCTCTTCCTAACCTCCGCCCTCCATCTCTCCCTTTCTCCTCTTCCTTCCCTCCTAACCTCCATCTCTCCTCTTCCTCCTCAGTATTGCTTCCTCTCCTTCCTCCTCTTCCTAACCTCCGCCCTCCATCTCTCCCTTCCTTCCTTCCTTACGTATTTCCCATTATTTCCCTTCCTCATCTTCCTTCCCCCCTTCCTTTCTTCCCTCTCTTCCTTCCCTCTGCCTCTCCTTCATTCCTTTCCTTCTCTAACTCTAACTTCCACCCTCCTCCTCCTCCTTCTCCTCCTGCTTGTATACCTGCTTGTTGCTGAACCTCGCCTGCTTCTACTGCTTAAGGCCTCGTCATTATCCTGCCTCAGACTTATCTTAATAGATTTTTCCCAAACTCTCTCTTCGGGGATCTCTCTCTCTCTCTCTCTCTCTCTCTCTCTCTCTCTCTCTCTCTCTCTCTCTCTTTCAGTATACCTTTCACATTGTTTTCTTAAATTTCTTTAGAATTGTACGTATATGACTCTCTCTCTCTCTCTCTCTCTCTCTCTCTCTCATCCTTTTGTTCTCCTTTCTCTTCCCTTTCTCTTTTATCCGACAACATCATTCTCTCTCTCTCTCTTCCTTTGCCTCTCCTTTTTCTCCCCTCTTTTATCTGGTAACTTTCTCTCTCACTCTCTCTCTCTCTCTCTCTCTCTCTCTTTCTTTTATCCGACATCTCTCTCTCTTCCTCTCTTTGCCTCCTTTTTCTCCCTCTCTTTATCTGGTAACTTTCTCTCTCTCTCTCTCTCTCTCTCTCTCTCTCTCTCTCTCATCCAGACTTTGACTCCGTAAGTGTAATTCCTCCAAACTCCTGCGTGTCTGTCTGTCTGTCTGTCTTGCGTCTGTCTGTCTGTCTGTCTGGTTCCTGGCGAGTCTTTCCTTAATCCTCCGCCTCAAACTTCTTCAATTCTATTTACAACCTTTCCGGTGAAGTGACTATCCTCTCTCTCTCTCTCTCTCTCTCTCTCTCTCTCTCTCTCTGTTTATTTTCCCATTTTTTGTTTCTCGTCTCTCTCTCTCTCGTCTCTCGTCTCTCTCTCTCTCTCTCTCTCTCTCTCTCTCTCTCTCTCTCTCTCTCTGCTTCTTGTAAACTTTGTCTCGCTCGCCATACCCAAGAGAGAGAGAGAGAGAGAGAGAGTTGCTAGTAAAGTCTGCGACCCAAACATCTTTCTCTTCTATTGGGGACAGAAAAAAGGAAAAAACAGGGAAGTCACTCACTCTCCTTCGCTCGTGATCTCGGGGGTGGGGGTGGGGGGGAAGGAGCTGCCGGTGAAGACTTAGACCATAGCCTCAAGACCTCGACTCCAACCATTCCTTTCCTTGGTGGAGACTGAAAGTGGAGATAGGAAAAGCCTCTCTCTTGCTGTCTCGTGATCTTGAAAGCCATGTAGGAGGAAGGAAAGAAAATAAGGAACTGTCCGTGAAGACTTCGACCATCGCCTCAAGACCTCGACTCCAAACATTCCTTTTCTTCGTTGAGACTGAAAGTGGATATAGGAAAAGCCTCTCTCTTGTGATCTTGAAGGCCGTGCGAGGGGAAGAAAGAAAGGAAGGAGGTGCTGGTGAAGACTTTGGCCATAGCCTCAAGACCTCGATTCCAAACATTCTTCCTTTCCTTTCCTCTGTTATCTTGTTATTTTTCCATGATTTTCTTTTTCTTGTATTAATTACTTCTCTTCCTTTTCTTCTTTCCTTCTTCCTTCCTTATTTCTTTTCTTGCTTTTTCTTCCTTCCCTCCCTCCTTCTTTCCCTTACTTTTTTCTTCCTTCCTTCCTTTCTTTCCACTTTCAACTCCTCTTTATATACCTCAAGACTTCAACTCCAGATAGTACTCTCTCTCTCTCTCTCTCTCTCTCTCTCTCTCTCTCTCTCTCTCTCTCTCTCTCTCTCTCTCTCTCTCTCTCTCTCTCTCTCATTATTGGAGCTTTTTTCAGATTCAATTCCTGTTACTTTATTTCTCTTTCATTCCTTCTTTTTCCCTTCTATTTTTATCCCTTTCTCCTTCCTTTCTCTTTCCTCTCCTTTCTCCATTCATTTTATTACCTCCCTCCTTCCCCCTCTCTCTTTCTATCTATCTATCTGTTTACATATCTTTCTTCGTGGGACCTAAGTGCAAAAATATAAATAAATGTCCCACTCGCTCAGTAACTTGGTCTTAACGATGCGTGATGGGGGAAGGGAAGGAGGGGATTACCAACAGTGAAAACTTCGACTCTATATATACACACACACACACACACACACACACACACACACACACTCTCTTCGTCGAGAACTGAATATGGTGACTGAAAAATCAAGCCTGTCGTTCTTTCCCCCTCACTCTCGACCTTGAAGCTTTTGGCGGGAAAGGTAGAAGGGAGGAAAGAAGAAGGTGGAGGAGGAAATAAGGAGGGAAGGTGCAGGAGGAGGAATAAAGGGAAGGAAGGGAAGGAGAGAGAGGGGGGAGGTGAAGGAGGAAGAAGAGGAAAGAGGGAAGGAAGGTGTGAGATAGGAGGGAAGAAGCGAGGGAGAGAGAGGGGGAAGGTGAAGGAGGAAGAGGAAAGAGGGAAGAGAGGGAGAGAGAAAGGGAAGGTGAAGGAGGAGGAAAAGGAAAGAGGGAAGGAAGGTGTGAGATAGGAGGCAAGGAAGGGAGGGAGAGAGAGAAGGAAGAAGAGAATGGAGGAATGGAAGGAGGAAGAAAGGGAGGGAAGGTGTGAGATATAGGAGGGAAGAAGGGAGGGAGAGAGAGAAGGAAGAAGAGAATGGAAGGAGGAAGGGAGGGAGGGAAGGAGTTGCTATCATGAACTATCGGAGTCACTTCAACGTCACACACACACACACACACACACACACACACACACACACACCGAGCCTCAAAAAAATACTGCAATTCAAATTTAAACTCCCGTAAGGTCACGGTTGGAGGGAGGTATAACACCCGCCTCGCCGTTCGCCCAGCGGGGAAGTAACGGGCAGACTTGGGGTCGCAACTCTGAGGAAAATTATGTGAGTGTTTTAGATTTTCACACACACACACACACACACACACACACACACGTAATTGACTGCGATTTCGGCCACCTCCTCGGATTCTTTACAGGAGCAGCGAGTAGCGGGCTTTTTTTTATTGTTTTCCTTTTTTGTGCCCTTGTGCTGTCTCCTTTGCTGTAAAAATAAATAAAAAAACATTATTTCAAAACACAGAGCAATGAAGATCAACCAGTTACGTATGAATTATAGAACCCACATAATTATATACATTTTTTATAGTAATGGAGGCATCTTAAGGGGAAAAAAAATAAAGAAAACAAACAAACAAATGAATATCCAGTTACATATCAACAATAGAACACAATATAAACACAACACAGAACACAACAACACCGCCACTAACAGAGAGCAACAATACACCATGCAGACAGACAGACACATCGCTCAGTAACACAAAACCAACACCATCAACACCAACAGCACAGTACATAGCAACAGTTGGGTACTTCCTCACACACACACACACACACACACCATACAAAGTTACAAACACACGAAACCTAATCTACCCTAACCTAACCTAACATAACCTTACCAAACCTAATCTTACCAAATCTAACCTAACCTAACCTAACCTAACTAAACCTAACCAAACCTAACCTAACTAAACCTAATCTGACCTAACCTAATCTAACCAAACCTAACCTAACCTAACCTAACTAAACCTAATCTGACCTAACCTAACCTAACCTAACCTAACAGTAACACTAAACAACACAACACTATACGTAAATAACACTAATAGGCACTTCAAAACAGGGGTGACAATACAACGAGAACAACAAAACAACAACAACAATACCAACACTACAGATAACACAACAAAAAATCGTAACAGAATCCAGAGTAGCGACAATAACAGTAATAGTAGTAGTAGTAGTAGTAGTAGTAGTAGTAGTAGTAGTAACAATAATAATAATAATAATAATAATAATAATAATAATAATAATAATAACAGCAAAACAATAGACGTACAAAAAAAAACAAAAAAAAAGAAAGACAAGAACACAGAAATAAGGTAAAATTCAAAACATCACCTGCGTATATACGTGTGTGTGTGTGT
>NW_026111892.1:185000-190000 GCF_024679095.1 Eriocheir sinensis
GAGAAGGAGGGAGGAAGAAAATGGAAGAGAAAGAGAGAGCAGAAGGGAAAGGCAAATAAAAAAATAATAAAATTGCAATATGAAAAGAGAGGAAGGGAGCGAGAATAAAAAAAGAGAAAGGGGTACATAGGAGAAGAGAAAGAAAGGGAGAGAGGAGAGGGAGGGAGAGTGAAGGAGGAGGAGGAGGAGGCGAATACAACACTGAAAACCGTTTGAGGGTATTTACACACACACACGCACACACACACACACACACACACGCACACACACACATACACACACTCCTCGACCCTCACCCGCCACAGACATTCTCTCACAACTCAAAACGGACACGAAAAAGAGAGAAAACGTTCATAATAGTAAATGTAAAAGGAAAAAACGTTTGTAAATGAAAGAATGGGGGTAACGTTTGGTAAGATGAATAGTGAAAATTGTGTTTAGTGTATGGAAAAATGTATTACTGATGAAAAATATATGAGATGTAAAAGAAATAGATTAAAAAAACGTTTGTAAATTAAAAAAAATGGAGTTTTGTTTGGTAAAATAAATAAGTACTGAAAACTTGTTTAGTAGTATATGTAAAAAATGTATTACCAATGAAAATATGTAAGTAGATGAGAAGTTGAATAGTAAATGTAAAAGAAATAGATTAATATGAAAAAAAACGTTTGTAAATGAAAAAAAATGGAGTTAAGTTTGGTAAAATAAATTAGCAGTGAAAATTTGTTTAGTAGTATATGTAAAAATTTTATTACTAATGAAAATGTATAAGGAGATGAGCAGTTGAATAGTAAATGTAAAAGATATAGATTAATATGAAAAAAAACGTTTGTAAATGAAAAAAATGGAGTTAAGTTTGGTAAAATAAATTAGCAGTGAAAATTTGTTGAGTATATGTAAAAATTGTATTCGCGCGTGTAAACAAACTCACATGTTATTTGTTTATTCTGTATGTTGCTCCATCGCTGCATTCTTTACCATAACAAATAAATCAATAAAAAAAACAAGTAGATTAATTGGTATAAAAGAACAACGCCTAGTAATTAAAATAGTTAAATAAATGGTTAGGTAATAGCCGATATCTTAAAACAGTCTCTATCTGTCTCTCTTTATCTATCCATCTATCTTTCTATCACTCGGGGCTTTAAGTGGGTGTTTTGGTGGATATGGTGGATAGTTTTTTGTCTTTTTTCTCATTTCCCTCTTCCTTCTTTTCCTCTCCTTCCTTTCTTCTTCCACTCTTCATTCCTTCCTTCTTCCACTCTTCTCTCCTTCTCCTTTCTCTCTCTCTCTCTCTCTCTCTCTCTCTCTCTCTCTCTGTCTCTCTCTCTCTCTCTCTCTCTCCCCCCCCTTTCTTGCGGTGTGTAGGGAGGCATGTGTATGAAGTCTATATTAACATTCTATCACTGTCAGAGGAGAACACACTCGTATATTTTTTTGTCGGTTTGTTTAGTTATGTTCTCTCGTTGCTAGTGCGGTTATGCAAACGGTCAGGTCCAGTTAAGTCAAATTGCTTGACGCCAACAATCACCCTGCTGCCAGAGACCTCAATGAAGAAAAGAAAGGCAAATTACTGGCTTTGGTGAGGTTAGGAAAGGAAAGGAAAGGAAATGAGAGGAGAAGAGAGGAAGAGGGAAGAGAAGTTTAGTGAAGAGAAGGATGAGAAAAGAAGAAAGGAGGAAAAGAAACAGAGAATGAGTGAAGAGAAAGATGAGAATAGAAGAAAGGAGAAGAGGAAGGAGAAGAAAAGAGGAAAAGAAACAGGGCGAGTGAAGAGAAAGATGAGAATAGAAGAAAGGAGAAGAAAAGAGGAAAAGAAACAGAGCGAGTGAAGAGAAAGATGAGAATAGAAGAAAGGAGAAGAGGAAGGAGAAGAAAAGAGGAAAAGAAACAAAGCGAGTGAAGAGAAAGATGAGAATAGAAGAAAGGAGAAGAAAAGAGGAAAAGAAACAGAGCGAGTGAAGAGAAAGATGAGAATAGAAGAAAGGAGAAGAAAAGAGGAAAAGAAACGGAGAGAATGAGTGAAGAGAAAGATGAGAAAAGAAGAAAAGAGGAAAAGAAGCTTTGTCAAACTATCACTAGGCTCATAAAACTAGCCATGGAAATAACAACACAACCTCTAGGAAAGCCTTACCGAATATGGCTGTGTAAAATTTTTAAGGTCACGCTCAGAATCCTTAAGTTTAAACCATTCTTAACTATTAATCTGTGTGTGAGACTGGCCCCCAACCCTTCATTTTTTTTTTTTTTTTTTTTTTTTTAACAGCAAAGGAGACAGATCAAGGGCTTAAAAAAAAGAAAATAATTAAAATAAACCCCGCTACTTACTCCATGCAGAATTAACACTCAGAATCCTTAAGTTTAAACCATTTTTAACTATTAATCTGTGTGTGTGACTGGCCCCTCAACCCTTATTATTTTTTTTTTTACAGCAAAGGAGACAGATCAAGGGCTTAAAAAAAGAAAATAATGAAAAGAAACCCCGCTACTTACTCCATGCAGAATTAACACTCAGAATCCTTAAGTTTAAACCATTCTTAACTATTAATCTGTGTGTGACTGGCCCCCAATCCTTCATTTTTTTTTTAACAGCAAAGGAGACAGATCAAGGGCTTAAAAAAAGAAAATAATGAAAAAAAATCCCGCTATTTACTTCATGCAGAATTAACACTCAGAATCCTTAAGTTTAAACCATTTTTAACTATTAATGTGTGTGTGACTGGCCCCCCAACCCTTATTATTTCTTTTTTACAGCAAAGGAGACAGATCAAGGGCTTAAAAAAAGAAAATAATGAAAAAAAAATCCCGCTATTTACTCCATGCAGAATTAACACTCAGAATCCTTAAGTTTAAACCATTCTTAACTGTAATCTGTGTGTGTGACTGGCCCCCAATCCTTCATTTTTTTTTAACAGCAAAGGAGACAGATCAAGGGCTTAAAAAAAATAATGAAAAAAAAAAGCCCGCTACTTCATGCTGAATTAATACAAAAACAGTCTCTTTGTGTGTGTGTGTGTGTGTGTGTGTGTGTGTGTGTAGCCAGGGGAGAGCGAGAATGTTGCAAGATAGCCTACCCCCTTATCAGTGAATGTTGTGAGATAGCCTACCCCCTTATCAGTAACTCGGCCTCCAATCAGTCGCCTGGCCAAGCATACTGTCATCAACCAATCATGCATTCTGATGAGTGTACACGGCGATAACACACACCAGAATATTAGTGTTGTATAGTTTATGTATTTTTGTGAGTGGCTTGAAGAGGGAGCTGAAGGTAACCACGAGGAGTGTTTTAATACAGAGATAGAGAAGTAGTCTTAGAAGAAGAAAAATAGCCTCTTACCCTTTCCTTATTATTTACATTTGACTGGCTTTCGTAGAGGTTGTGGTGTTAGTATTTCCATGGGAGGGTAGTTTTATGAGCCTAGTGAGAGTTTGACAAGACCTTCGTAAAGGTTGTTGTGTTAGTATTTCCATGGGGGGGTAGTTTTATGAGCCTAGTGAGAGTTTGACAAGGCATTCGTAAAGGTTGTTGTGTTAGTATTTCCATGGGAGGGTAGTTTTATGAGCCTAGTGAGAGTTTGACAAGGCTTTCGTGGAGGTTGTTGTGTTAGTATTTCCATGGGAGGGTAGTTTTATGAGCCTAGTGAGAGTTTGACAAGGCTTTCATAGAGGTTGTGGTGTTGGTATTTCCATGGGAGGGTAGTTTTATGAGCCTAGTGAGAATTTGACAAGGCTTTCATATAGGTTGCTGTGTTAGTATTTCCATGGGAGGGTAGTTTTATGAGCCTAGTGAGAGTTTGACAAGGCTTTCGTAGAGGTTATTGTGTTAGTATTTCCATGGGGGGTAGTTTTATGAGCCTAGTGAGAGTTTGACAAGGCTTTCGTAGAGGTTGTTGTGTTAGTATTTCCATGGGGGGTAGTTTTATGAGCCTAGTGAGAGTTTGACAAGGCTTTCATAGAGATTGCTGTGTTAGTATTTCCATGGGAGGGTAGTTTTATGAGCCTAGTGAGAGTTTGACAAGGCTTTCGAAGAGGTTGTTGTGTTAGAGAACAGACAAGACAGAGACAATTTGAGACAGAGAGGAGATAAAGGGGGAGGAAAGGAAGGAAGGAGGAGATAGAGAAACGTTAAGTGATTGTATGTAGGAGAGAGGGAAGATGAAATGGAAAAGAGAGGGATAGAAGAAGAGTAAAATAGTGGTTTCCAAAAGTTAATGTAGAAGAAGAAATGGCGTTGTAGAATCAGTAATAGGTGTATAAAAAATTTAGTAGTGTCTTGACGTGAGTAAGCAAAGGCGAGTGTTGCAGAATAAGGCAGCGAAGAAAATTATATAATGTGAAGGCAAGAACGGTGTGTGTGTGTGTGTGTGTGTGTGCGTGTGTGTGTGTGTGTGTGTGTGTGGTTCAATGGCCGCTGGAATGTCTTAGCTGCTGTGTGAAGGAAAGAAAAAAGAATTATGTTAATCAGAAATATGAAAAAAAACATACTTCTATACATAGTCATATACAAACACACATACAATAGACTTAAACATTAATACAGAAATACACGCAAATACATACATGAATTATTATTATTATTATTATTATTATTATTATTATTATTATTTTTACAACAAAGGAGACAGCTCAAGGACACAAAAATAGAAAACAATAATAAAAAAAAAGCCCGCTACTCGCTGCTCCTAAAAAGAAATACATACACATGCATACATGGATACATACACAGATAGATAGATACAAACATACATAATACAAAAAGAAAAAGAAAACTGAATATAGAAAACAGAAAACACGTAAATAAGTGAAACCAACTCCATAGCTTCTGTAAAATGTAAACACACACACACACACACACACACACACACACACACACAAACAAACACTGGACCTCCCCCACAATACAAACCCATCATGCAAATTTAACACCCCGCTCCCCTCTTCCTTACCTCTCCTCCCCTCCCTCCTCCCTCTTCCCTTCCTCTCTTTTTCCCTCCCCACCC
>NW_026111892.1:197500-207500 GCF_024679095.1 Eriocheir sinensis
CTATCGTGTTTTCTCATTATTTAGCTTTTCCTTCCTCTTTCCTTTCTTCTCTTTTCATCTTTTCTTCCTCCTTCCCTTCTTCTTTTTTTTTCTTTCTTTTCTTATTCTTCTTTTCCTTTCCTTCCTTCCTTCATTATTTCCTTTTTATTATTTTCCTTTTCTTTCTTTCCTCCTTCAATCTTCCTTCCTTTTTTTTCCTTCCTTCCCTTCTTCCATCTTTATTATTTTTTCTTCGTTCCTTTCATTCTTTCCTTCTTCCTTCCTTCCTTTCCTCTTTTTCCTTCCCTTCTTCCATCCTCATTCCTTATTCTTCTCCTTCCTTCCTTCCTTTCCTTCCTTCCTTCCCTTCCTTCCTTCCCTTCTTCCATTCTTATTCTTTATTCTTCTCCTTCCCTCCTCTTCTTCCTTCCTTCCTCCCTTCCTTCCGTCAATTCCCTATTATTTTCCCTCCTTACCTCTCCTCCCTTCCCTCTCCTTCCCTCCTTCCCTCCATCTTTTCTCCCCAATTAGTTGACTTTTATTTCACTGGAGGTAACGATGACAAGGAGGAGGAGGAGGAGGAGGAGGAGGAGGAGGAGGAGGAGGAACAAAAGGAGAAGAAAAGACCTGAAAATGAAGGAAAATGTGATGACAAGTTTGAAGGAGAAGGAAGGAAGGAAGGAAAATAAAGAAAGGAGGAGGAAGAGAAAGGAAAGACAGTGAGGAAGAGAAATAAGAAGAGGAATAGAGAGCAATATTAGAAGGAGAGAAAGTGGAGGAAAAGAAAGGAAGGGGAGGAGAGAAAACCAAAGAATGAAAATAAGAAGGAAGAAGAGGAGGAAAAGGAAGAGGAAGAAACAGAAGATGGAAGAAGAGGAAAATGATGAAAAGGGAGAAAATATGAGGAATGGAAAAAAAGAAAATGCAAAAGGAGGAGGAGGAAGAAGAAGAAGAGAAAAAGACGAAGAAAAGAAAGGAAAAGAAGAAAAAGATTAAAATAAAGAAGAAAAAACAGAACAAGAAGATAGGAGAGGAAAGTAGAAGGGAAAGAAGGGAGATAGCAAAGAGGGAAAAGAAAGAAAAGGAAGAAAATAACGAGAGAATTAGGTAAAAGAAAAAGAGAGGAGGAGGAGGAAGAGGCGAAAAAGAAGATAAAATAAATAGAAATAAAAATGGAAGAGAAAAATAATGAGAAAGGAGAAAATTTGAAGAATGGAAGAGGAAATACAGAAGAAGAAGGAGGAGGAGGAAGAAGAAGAAGAAGACGAAGAAGAGAAAGTAAATGAAGAAAAAAAGATGAAAATAATAAAGAAGAAGAAAAGAGGAAAGTAGAAGGGAAAGAAGGGAGATAGCAAAGAGGGAAAAGAAAGAAAAAGAAGAAAATAACGAGATAAATAGAAGAAAAAGAGGAGGGGAGGAAAAGGAGGAGGAGGAGGAGGAAGAAGAAGAAGCAAAAAAGAAGAAAAGGAAGAAGAGGAAGATAATGAAAATGAATGAAAATGAAGAATAGGAGATCAAATACAGAAGAAGGAGGAGGAGGAGGAAGAAGAAGAAGGAGAAGAAGAAGAAGAAGGAAAGAGAAAAGAAAGGAAAAGAAAAAGAAGATAGGATAGAACGGAGATATCAGAGAGAGAGACTAAATTAGAGGATGAAAGACGATAAGGGAGATGAGATGAATGATGATGAAGGGAGAGGAAGAGGAAGTTAATAGGGAGGGAGGGAGAAGAATTGAATTACATGATTAAAGAGGAAGAAGAGGAAGAAGAGGAGGAGGAGAATAAAAAGAGATAAGAAGAGGAGGAGGAATAGACAGTAATATTAGAAGGAGAGAAAGTGGAGGAAAAGAAAGGAAGGGGAAGAAGGGAAAATCAGAGAGGAATGAAAATGAAGGAAGAAGATAAGATAAGAAAGAGGAGGAAGAAAAAGACGAAGAAGGGAAGAGAAGAGAAAATATTAATAATGAAGAAGAAGAGAAAGAAAAGGAGAAAAACGAGAATGAGGAGAAAAAAAAAGAATGAGGAGAAAGAAAATTGAAAAAACGAAAGTAAGAAAAGAAAAAAAAAGGAAAAATTAACGAAAACGAGAATGAGGAGGAAAAGAAGGAAGAAAAAGAAGAGGAAGAGGAGGAGGAGGAAGATAAAGAAGAGGAGGAAAAAAAGAAAATTGAAAAACAAAAAGTTAGAAAGAAAAAAAGAACGAAAGCGAGCGAGAGAGCGAGCGAGCGAGCGAGCGAGAGAGAGAGAGAGAGAGAGAGAGAGAGAGAGAGAGAGAGAGAGAGAGAGAGAGAGGGGCGGGGGGACTTACAAAAACCTCTTACTTAATACACATTCCGACAATCCCACTTATCTATATTAAATCCCGCCAGCTTGTTTGTTTTCTCTCGCTTTAGATAAATATAAAAGATAAATAAGAATCACAGAAGGTCGCTGTTGGAGTCGGAAAGAAAACAACAACTGCATATTTAGTTTTTATAGTAAGAAGAAAAAGAGAGGAGGAGGAAAAGAATGGAGGAATTTGATAAGGAAGGAAGAGATGAAGGAGGAGTAGAAAAGAAAACAGTGGGATCTTTATTTTTTTATAGTAAGCAGAAAAAGAGAAGGAGGAAAAGAATGGAGGAATTTGATAAAGAAGGAAGAGATGAAGGAGGAGTAGAAAAGAAAACTGGGATCTTTATTTTTTTATAGTAAGCAGAAAAAGAGAAGGAGGAAAAGAATGGAGGAATTTGATAAAGAAGGAAGAGATGAAGGAGGAGTAGAAGAGAAAACAGTGGGATCTTTATTTTTTTATAGTAAGCAGAAAAAGAAAAAGGAAAAGAATGGAGGAATTTGATAAAGAAGGAAGAGATAAGTGAAAGATTAGAGAAAGATAAGTGAAAATTGAGAGAGAAAATACAAATGGAAGATTCAAGTTTAAAAAAAAAAGAGAGAATTGTTTGCTTGAAAAAAAAATGATAGGTTGAGAAATTAGGAAAACCAGAACACACACACACACACACACACACACACACACACACACACACTAACTAACTACCTTCACCATCACGTCTAACACAATAGCTATGTTGTTTTTGTTGTTGTTGATGACTAATTATTGTTTTTTTCTGTCTTTTCAGGTAAGTTGGAGTGTGCGTGCAAGTGTGTGACGTCACGAGTCAGGTAAACACACACACACACACACACACACACACACACACACACACACCTTACCCTTCGACCCCCAACCACTTGTAAAAAAAACAAAAACAAAAAAACATGTTTCTGAATACAAAGAGGACGACCACAAAAAAGTTATCCCTACTTCTACTACTACTACTACTACTACTACTACTACTACTACTACTACTACTACTACTACTATTGATGATGATGATGACCAATGACAGCCAATACATTTCTTCTCCACGGAGGACGAGAAACCAATCACATATGGAAGAGGAGGAGGAGGAGGAAGAGGAGGAGGAGGAAGAAGAAGGCTCATCCATCAAGCTGACCGTCTCCATACACCAGGAAGGAGAAAGAAAGGGAGGAGGAGGAGGAGGAGGAGGAGGAGGAGGAGAAGCGGGAAGAGAACTTATCTATGACGCTAGATTAAAGGTGTTATACAAAGGAGAGGAGGAGGAAGAGGAGGAGGAGGAGGAGGAGGAAGGCGTAGGTATAAGATAGAAGATGAAGGTGGTGGTGGTGGTGGTGGAAGAGGAGGAGGAAGAAGAACAAGAAGAAGAAGAAGAGGAGGAGGAAGAGAGGTGAGAGAGGAAGTGCCAGAACGATGAGGAAGTGATTCGTAAAGAGGAGAAGAAGAAGAAGAAGAAAGATAAAGAAGAGGAGGAGGAAGAAGAAGTTGATAGAGAAAGTGACACAGGAGGAGAAGAAGAAGAAGAAGAGGAGGAGGAGGTGGAAGACGAAGGAAAGGAAGAGAAGAAAGAGGGAGATGAAGAGGAGGAGGAGGAGGAGGAGGAGAAACAAGATAACAGAGAAAGTGACAAGGAGGAGGAGGAAGGGAAGGAGGAAGAAGAAGAAGAAGAGGAGGAGGAGGAGGAGGAGGAGGAGTATAATTCATACCAAGAGGAATAAGCGAAGGAGGTTAAATTAAAGGAGATAGTAGAGGAGGAGGAGGAAGAAGAAGAAGAGGAGGAGGAGGAATACATAGGAGGAGGAAGAAGAAGAAGAAGAGGAGGAGGAGGAGGAATTACAGGTGGAGGAAGAGGTATTTAAAGAGCGAAATGAAGACGAATTGAGAGGAGGAGGAGGAGGAGGAAGAAGAAGAAGAAGAGGAGGAGGAGGAGGAGGAGGAGGAAAACTGTAAAAGGAAGAAGTTAAAGAAGACATAACACGATGAGAGAGAGAGAGAGAGAGAGAGAGAGAGAGATTTCCAGTTGAATTAGCTTGGTTAAAGATAGTTTGAATTAAGAGGAGAGGAAGACCATAATCACTCCTCCTCTTCCTCTTCCTCTTCCTCCTCCTCTTCTTCCTCTTTTTCTTTTTTTTCATATTTTTCTTAATTTTTTTCCTATCATTTCGTTGTCTTCTTCTTCTTCTTCTTCTTCTTCTTCTTCTTTTTCTTATTATTGTTCCTTTGTTCCTCTTCTTTATTCTTTTTTTCTTCATATTTTTTATGCTCATTCTTCCTCCATTTCTCTTTTTCTTCTTCTTTTTCTTCTTCCTCTTCTTCCTCCTCTTCTTTGTTGTCTTCTCTTCCTTCCTATTTCAACTTATTCCTATTCCTCCTCTTCTTCATTCTCCTCTTCTTCTTCCTCCTCTTCTTCCTCCTCCTCCTCCTCCTCCTCTTCCTCTTCCTCGCTTTCTCCATGTTATTTCAGTTAATTTATTCATTGCATTCGTGTTTTAAGGAACGATGTGTCATATCTCTCTCTCTCTCTCTCTCTCTCTCTCCGTCCCTTACTCTTTTCCTCTTCTTTTTTTTTCCCTTTTATCACATTTTCTTCCCTATTCGCCTTTTCTTTTTTTCTTTTTTTTTCTTTTCCATCTTCTCCTCCTCTTCTTCTTTCTCTTTATCACCTCCTCCTCCTCCTCCTCCTCCTCCTCTTCTTCCTCTTCCTTGCCTTCCTCTTTCTTTTCCCCTCTCTCCTTTCCTCCTTTCTCTCATCTATCTCTTCTCTCCTTCCTTTTATCTCTCCTTTCCTTCTCTCCCTTCCCCTCTTGTCTCCCTCTCATCTTCTATCCTCTCTCTCCTCCTCTTTCTTCCTCTTTCCTTCCTTCCTTTCTCTCCCTCTCCTTCCTTCCTTCTTCCTCTCTCCCCCTTCTTCCTTTCCTTCTTCCTTCCTCCTTTCCCCTCTTTTTCCCTACTTTCTTTCTCTGCTTCCCTCCTTCCTTCCTTCCTCCCTTCCTTCTTCCCTTTCTCTCCCCCCTTCTTTCCTTCTTTCCCTCCCTCCTTTTCTCTCTTTTCTGCTTCCCTCCTTCCTTCCCTTCCTTTCCTCCCCCTCCTCCTTCCCTTCCCTCCCTTCCCCTCCTTCCTTTCCTCCTCCTCCTCCTCCCTCTCTGTTAATGATATTGAACACTCGGCGTCTTTTTTATTGCCCTTAAAGTTCGACCTTCTCTCCTTACATTGCCTCCTCTTCCTCCTCCTCCTCCTCCTCCTCCTCCTCTTCAGCTGTCGGTCGTCTTCTCAGCTTAAGTGCTACTGTTTCCCCATTTTTTTCCTCTCTTTTTTTCTTCTTTTTCTTCCTCCTTTTCCATCGCTCCTCCTCCTCCTCCTCCTTTTCCTTATTTTATTTATTGTTTTTTTCTTCGTTTTCCTCTTCGTTTTACACTGTTTCTGAATCTCGTTAGTCTTTTTTTTTTCTCCTTTTTTTCTTCCTTCCTTCTTTACTCTTCCTTTTTTCATCCCTTCCTTTCTTTTTCCTTTTTTTCTTCCTTCTTTACTTTCTTTTTTCCTTTTTTTCCTTCCTTCCTTCTTTACTCTCTTTTTTCCATCCCTTCCTTTCTTTTTCCTTTTTTTTCTTCTCTACCATCTTCCTTTTTTCATCCCTTCCTCTTTATTTTCCTATTTTTTTCACTTTCCTTTTATTCTTCTTTACTTCTTCTTCTTTTACTCCTATTCATCTTTCTCCGTCCTATTTTATTTGTTTCATTTTCCTTCTGTTTCTTCTTCTTCCTTCTTTAATATTTTTTTCCACTTATTTATTCTTTGCCTGATATTCTGTTTTGTTTTCCTTTTTTTTTATTCTTCCTTCTTTATCATCTCTTCCTAATTTTCCTCTTCAGTTTCCATTTCCGCCTCCTTCTCTGCTTCAGTCTTTTCTTTGTTTTGCTTTCCTTTGTTTTTATTCTTTCTTTATCGTCTTTTCCTAATTTTCCTCCAGCGTCCATTCCCGCCTCCTTCTCTGGTTCAGTCACTTAAGTTCATGATTTCCCAGCTCATTTTCCTCGTTGACTTTTCCTTCCTTCTTCCCTTCTCTTGCTTTCCTCACTCCCTCGCTCCTCTCTCTTTCCCTCTTTCCTTCCTTCTTCCCTTCCTTTTCCCTCCCTCTCCTCTTTCCCTCTTTCCTTCCTTCTTCCCTTCCCTTGCTTTCCTCACTCCCTCGCTCCTCTCTTCCCCTCTTTTCCCTCCTTCTTCCCTTCCCATGCTTTCCTCACTCCCTCGCTCCTCTCTTCCCCTCTTTTCCCTCCTTCTTCCCTTCCCTTGCTTTCCTCACTCCCTCGCTCCTCTCTCTTTCCCCCTTTCCTTCCTTCTTCCTCCTTCTCTTCCTTCCTTCTCACTCCCTCCTCTCTGCTTTCCCCTTTCCTTCCTTCTCTTCTTCTCTCTTCCCTCACTCCCCTCTCCCTCTCTTCCTCTTCCCTTTTCCTTCCCTTCTTGCTTTCCTCACTCCCTCGCTCCTCTCTTCTCCTCCTTCCTTCTTCCCTTCCCTTGCTTTCCTCACTCCCTCGCTCCTCTCTTTCCCTCTTTCCCTCCTTCTTCCCTTCTCTTGCATTCCTCACTCCCTCGCTCCTCTCTCTTTCCCTCTTTCCCTCCTTCTTCCCTTCTCTTGCTTTCCTCACTCCCTCGCTCCTCTCTCTTTCCCCCTTTACTTACTTCTTCCCTTCTGCTTTCTCTCTCCTCCTCGCTCCTCTTTCCCTCCTTCCTTCCTTCCCTTATCGATCATGGGTCACTGGAACAAGCATCCTGAAGAGTCAAGCCAGGTGAGAACAACTTGACGAGACTCACTTATAGATCGGATCATTCGTAGTTACTATCTGATAACAATAGTTGATTAATATACGATTAGAACGAAAAACAACAGTGTAATTTTTTTTATCAAGAAAATAGAAGAAAAAAAAGGGGATATGAAGAAGAAAATGAGGTGAAAATGATACATAAACACATCAACTCTTTTTTTCTTCCTCCTCTTCCTCTTATTTCTTCTCCTCCTCTTCCTCCTTCTCCTTCCATTCATACCTATCTTTTTCATACTCTTCTGCTTCCTCCTTCTCTTCTTCCTTTCCCTCCTTCTCTTCCTCTTCTTATTTCTTCTCCTCCTCTTCTCCTCCTTCCTCACTCATACCTATCCTTTTCATACTCTTCTGCTTCCTCCTTCTCTCTTCCTCTTTTCCTCCTTCTTCCTCCTCCCTCTTCCTTCTGGTGTTCCCTCCTTTTTTTTCCCCTATATCACTTCCTCCTCCTCCTCCTACCTCTTCTCCATTCCTCCACGTTCCTCCTCTTCCTCTTCCTCTTCTCCTCCTCCACCATATGTCTCCCCAGAGTTTGTTTAAAGGTTGCTCGTGAAGAGAGGAGGAAGGAGGAGGAGAGGAGGAGGAGGAGGAGGAGGAGGAGGAGGAGGAGGAATGATGAATGATGGAGACTGACATTTTTCTTTTCCATCACTCTTTCCTTCACTAATCCTCCTCCTCCTCCTCCTCCTCCTCCTCCTGAAGATCACCCACATGCCATCCATCGTCACTCACTTGGATTGTAGCGTCGTTCACGTGAAGCACCAGAGGAGGGGGGGGGGGAAGAGGAGGAAGGAGGAGAAAAGAGAGAGGGAGGGGGTGAGGAAGGAAAGCAAGAGGGGGAGAAGAAGGGAGAGAGGGGAGAGCAAGAGGGAGGGGGAGAAGGTGAACAGGAGGGTAGGGGAGAGGGAGATAGCAGGGGAGGGAAGGGGAGACAGCTTCGTAAAGGGGGAAGGGAAAGGGTTGAACTGCAGGAGGGGAAGGGGAGAGAAATAGGAGGGGAGGCGAGGGAGGGGGAGGAAAGGGGAGGGGGTTAGACAGCAGGGAGGGGAAAGGGGAAGGGAAACAGCAGGAGAGGGGGAGAGAGGGGAAGAAACAGCAGGAGTCAGAGGGTAAAATCGTGTTTCCCCCAAAAATACGAAAATAAAAGTCTGCTTCCATCAACTCAAGAGGAGGAGGAGGAGGAGGAGGAAGAGGAGGAGGAAGAAAGAAAGTTGAACAGGAAGACAAAGAAAACAAGAACAGGATAGGGAAGAAAAAAAGTGAAAACGAGAAATAAATGTAACTTTCAATCTCTCTCTCTCTCTCTCTCTCTCTCTCTCTCTCTCTCTCTCTCTCTCTCTCTCTCTCTCTCTCTCTCTCTCTCTCTCTCTCTCTCTCTCTCTCTCTCTCTCTCTCTCTCTCTCTCTCTCTCTCGTAAAGGGAAACAATTCGTAGTTTTCATTATTGACGTTTAGAAGAGAGAGAGAGATTCAGGTGTTAGGCTTAAACCGGAAGATGTTCAATACATGTAGTGGGGAGAAGAGGAGAGGAAGAGGAGGAAGAAGAAGAAGAAGAGGAGGAGGAGGGCACATTGAGGAGAGGAGGTAGATCAGAAAAGTGGAGGAAATGACGGTTGAAGAGGAAAGATATGGCGGGGGAAGGAGACATTTGAAGAGGAGGAGGAGGAGAGAGAGAGAGAGAGAGAGAGAGAGAGAGAGAGAGAGAGAGAGAATGAGGACGTTGAATAGGTACAAGGACAGACAGACAGAGTGACAGATTACCAAGAGTTACAAAAAACGCTACCCTTAAGGAGAGTGTAATATTAGGCTCCGGAAACCACTGAATGCCAACCAAGACCATATAGAAGGACATCGTAGTAATATAGATAAAACGCACCGTACCTAATGACTTAAACAAGGCAAACTATAAATATGTAAATAGATTGAAAATGGGGAAGTAGAGAAAATAAATGATAATAAGTGAAGAAACAGTATTAAGTTTGAATTCATAAACAAAGCAAACTGTAAATGTATGAATGGATTAGCAAAGGCGAGTGAATAAACAAACCTTCCTTGAAAACTACTGCAACAAGTTATAATAAATGCAAGGCCGGGAATGAATCACCAGGCTGCAGAAGGGAACATGGAAGCGTTTCGAATCCTGCAAAAATAAACAAGAGACGAACGTAAAGAATTCAGAAAGGGTCGACACGGAAAGGAAAAAAAATAAATGAAAATATAAAAATGAAATAATAAACCGATATAAATACGATCGAAAAGAGAAATTTGAAGTGGGCGTTAAATTAAATAAGAAATTAAAATCGCAAAATATATAAAAATAACAGCTTTTGAGAGAGAGAGAGAGAGAGAGAGAGAGAGAGAGAGAGAGAACAACCCAAACACGTCTGCCCAGGAGGCTGTTATTTCTGATTATAAATTTTTAAGCATTCGTCAGATTATTAGCAGAACACAAATAATTTTCCCTAATATTCGAACACGATTGAGAATACTTTGGTTTCTATTAATTATTACATAAATACGATCACTCCATTCCTGATAGTAGTAGTAGTAGTAGTAGTAGTAGTAGTAGTAAAAGAAGAAGCGGAAGAACAGGGACAAGAAAAGGAAGAATAAGTAGAAAATGAAGAAAAGCACAATGATGACCCGAAACTGAAGACAGACTGAGGAAGGATGAACCGACCAACCCAACTCTCTGTACTGAACGACCGGACGAGGAGACGAAGCGTTCTGAGACACCCGGCGGCCAGTAGTAAAAGAAGAAGCAGAAGAACAAGGAATAAGAAAGGGAAGAATAAATAGAAAATGAAGAAAAGCACAATGATGACCTGAAACTTAAACGACAGACAAGAGGAGGGA
>NW_026111892.1:212500-303462 GCF_024679095.1 Eriocheir sinensis
AAGGGTCAAACTACCACCACCCAGGGTTATTAATCTGCCCCTGGAAATGCCTGCAGCTCCTATGAAAGCCTTGTCAAATATGTGAGCTTGTACGCCGAAGTCTTTAATTTCCTTACTGATTTTATTCTTTTCTTTATTTGTTTTCCTTTCTTTCACTCCTTTTTCTCTTTTTTTCTGTCTTCTCTTCACCTCTATTGTATATTTTATTATTTTCGTTTCCTTTCTTTCATCGCAAAACACTCTCTCTCTCTCTCTCTCTCTCTCTCTCTCTCTCTCTCTCTCTCTCTCTCTCTCTCTCTCTCTCTCTCTCTCTCTCTCTCTCTCTCTCTCTCTCTCTCTCTCTCCCCCATCATTGTTCAAGTGGTACAAGGGTCGTATTTTAAAACATTTCGTCGCCCAAATTCACATATTTGACAAGGTTTTCGTAGGAGCTGTAGGCCTTTCCAGGGGTAGTTTTATGACCCTGGTGGTAGTTTGACCCTTCCTCTGTACCATGAACCTGTAGAAACACTCATAAGAACCCGATTGATCCCCTCTTTGACCCTTCCTTCAACTAACCTCACTAAACTATTAACCAAACTATTGATTAAAAAAAGACCCTGAGATTCCTTCTTTAACTAACCTTACCAAACTATCCATCACTGTCCAAATCCCTTATGCAAGAGTTAACTATATAGCATCTTCATTCTTTCATCCCTCACAATGTAAACTCCGAAACAATCTTCCTTCGATGGTGTCTTAATATACAGCCCTAATTTCACCCTCCATCAGCTTGGGGAGTGGAGCGTCAAGCCTGCCACGGACGAGCGCGAGGGGTATCTGTCCGAGCAGCTGTCCTTAGGCGTCACGTACACGGCGTCGGGGCGGCCCTTCCACGCGCACCTCCTGGCTAAGCTCCTGCCCACCGACCCCTTCAACCGAGCCTTCGTCATCGAGTCCCGTTTCGACCTGCGTGAAATCAAGTTTTATGAGGAGGTGAGTTCGGAAGAGTGGCCAGAGTCCCTTTTATTTATTTTACTTATTTATTTATATTTTTTACAGTAAAGGAAGCAGCTCAAGGGCACAAAAAAGCAATAACGAGAGAGAAATAGCCCTCTGATCAATGCCCCTATGAAAAAAAAAAAAGTTTAGAAGAGTGGCCAAATGAGAGGTCAATTTCTAGAGAGTTACATAAGAACATAAGAACGTAAGGAGTCTGCAAGAGGTCGGTTTCAAGTCGTAGGCAGGAGGAAATACAGACGAAGGAAGATTGTTTCAGAGTTTACCATTGTGAGGGATGAAAGAATGAAGATACTATATAGTTAACTCTTGCATAAGGGATTTGGACAGTGATGGATAGTTTGTTAAGGCTGGTTAAAGAAGAAATCTCAGGGTCTTTTTTTTTATCAATAGTTTGGTTAATAGTTTAGTGAGGTAGTTGAAGGAAGGGTCAGTGTCATAGTTTTTTATATAGTTTGGGAAGTTTAGTTAAAAAAGGGATCAGGGTTTTACGTTTTAATTTATTCCTTTATTTTCTTTTAATTGATAGTTTGGGAAGATTAGTTTAAAAAAGGGATCAGGGTCTTAAGTTTTAATTTATTTATTTATTTTCTTTTTATTGATAGTTTGGGAAAATTAATTAAAAAAGGGATCAGGGTCTTAAGTTTTAATTTATTTCCTTATTTTCTTTTATATGTGGGTATTTTCTTTTTTTGTGTGTGTGCGTGTGTGTGTGTGACAGGTTAGCCAGTGGTCAAGATTTCTTTATATATCATGTCAGTCAGTTGTATAGGAATGATTCATATATGACAATCGAACCTTTCAACTGTTCATTCGTTTATTTTTCTTGCATATCTCCTTTTTATTTTTACTACTACTAACTAACACAAAAATAAAACACACTCCCCATCATCACCAGCACCACTATAACCCAACTTTCCCCATTACTAACGACTCGGAAAATAAACATATTTTTCCTCGAAGGTATGAGGGAAGACACGGGAGACCTTGCCTTCCTTTCATCTCTCCCGCAGACCTTCGTTCCAAAAATGCTTGTGACTATAGGTACGCACTGTCCTTCCCTTCGATCTTCGTCGCTAAACCTTCGTGACTCTTGGTACGGGCCTCTGCCACTTCCCACCATCACTAACATAACCTCCACCCCCGCAGATCAAGCCAGCAGTGGAGGCTGTGGAGCGCAAGTACCTGACGGAAGAGGACTTGGACGCCAGCTGGACCCCCGACCTCTACTACGCCAAGCACAAGGAAGCCACGGAGTCGATCCTGGTACGCTCGCCTGAAGGTCATCTACTCTGCTGAAGGGGCTGGATGCATGGGATTCTAGGATAGGTCGATATTATAAGACACCTTGCTTCTCACATCACCTATTTCTAAAGGTCAAAGAGAGGGTCAATCGGGTTCTGATGAGTGTTTCTTTAGGTTCACGGCACAGAGGAAGGGTCAAACTAGCACCAGGGCCATAAAACTATACTACTGGAAATGCCCACAACACCTACGAAAGCCTTGTCAAATAGGTGTTCTTGGGGTCATATTAAGACATTTCATTGCCCAAGAACACATATTTGACAAGGTGTTGTGGGCATTTCCAGGAGTAGTTCTATGACCCTGGTGGTAGTGTGACCCTTCTTCTGTACCATGAACCTTTAGAAACACTCATTAGAACTCAACTGACTCCCTCCTTGACCTTTAGAAATAGGTAATGTGAGAAGCGAAAGTGTCTTGTAATACCGACCTAACCTAACCTAACCGAATCTAATAGGCCTCTTTCGGCTAGTCTGATGTTTGCAGTATTTAGAAATAGTACTAGGGGGCTTTTTGGTATCTTTTATTTTTCTCATTGTTTTTCTTCATCTTTTTCTTCGTTTTCTTCTTTTCCTTTTTTTTCTTTTTCTTGTTCTTCTTCATTATCTTTTTCATTATCATTACAATCATCTTCATTGCTATCATCAGCATCCTCTTTTTCGTCTTCTTCCTCTTCGTCTTCTTCTCCCCTTGTCATACCTTGTAATATATATGTCCTGACCCCTGTGAAAGTATTTAGGGCTGTATTTTAAGACACCATCGCTTCTCACATCAACTATTTCTAAAGGTCAAAGAGGGGATCAATCTGGTTTTCATGAGTGTTTTTTAAGGTTCATGGCACAGAGGAAGGGTCAAACTACCACCAGGGTCATAAAACTACCCCTGGAAAGGTCTACATCTCCTACGAAAGCCATGTCAAATATATGAACTTGGGCGACGAAATGTTTTAAGATACGACCCTCAGCCCCAACCAATACCCCTCTACATCACCAATTTTTAGGTTTCCATTTCTTTTTTCAAGTGTACAGTAATATAAATCTATCCCAGTACCTGCAAATTATTATCTTTAGGTTCTGTTAATAATACAAAGCGTACAAAGACAAAATGTATGAAGAAAAGTAAATGTATGCTCTGCAGCCGTGGCCATCCCCTTGTGAGCCCTTTGGAGCAAGCGTCATAATAAATAGGGAGGAAGATAATTTGGACTGTTCAAATTGTGAAAACCACATGATTTAGCCTTTTTGGATTCTGCATTCAGTTTTCCTTCATTAACCTGGTACCAGCGACGGGCCAAATTTGTGGCTTTACCGTGTAGCAGCGATGGGCCAAATTTGTGGCTTTACCGTGTAGCAGCGATGGGCCAAATTTGTGGCTTTACCGTGTAGCAGCGATGAGCCAAATTTGTGGCTTTACCGTGTAGCAGCGATGGGCCAAATTTGTGGCTTTACCGTGTAGCAGCGACGGGCCAAATTTGTGGCTTTACCGTGTAGCAGCGACGGGCCAAATTTGTGGCTTTACCGTGTAGCAGCGATGAGCCAAATTTGTGGCTTTACCGTGTAGCAGTGACGGGCCAAATTTGTGGCTTTACCGTGTAGCAGCGATGAGCCAAATTTGTGGCTTTACCGTGTAGCAGTGACGGGCCAAATTTATTGGCTTTACCGTGTAGCAGCGATGAGCCAAATTTGTGGCTTTACCGTGTAGCAGTGACGGGCCAAATTTGTGGCTTTACCGTGTAGCAGCGATGAGCCAAATTTGTGGCTTTACCGTGTAGCAGTGACGGGCCAAATTTGTGGCTTTACCGTGTAGCAGCGACGGGCCAAATTTGTGCTGTGATATAAACCCCCCAAAATAGATGATACATAAACTGATCACAAATGCTTTGATATATATTATGAAATAGTTTGTGTGAGGGATGATTTTTTTCTCATTTTCTCGCTTAGAGGGACCAATAAGAAACATGATCCCCGATGCTACCGGGTTAATTGAAATTCGTAACATTCTGGAATCAGAGAGGAAAGAAAATATGGTAGTACTAAATTTTCCTTCATCTAATATCAAGTCTTCATTGTACTTACATTGCAATATTGAATCCCTGTTATAGAATTAGGTTTTCTTTGCAGGAAATAGTGACAGGCTCCATTCTGTTGTGCAAGCAGATGTTTTTGTACACTGACATGACTACTTTCTTGGTGTCTGATGATGTGTTTTATGTAATGTCATGCCAATACATGCCTTGCCATCCCTCCCCAGGTTCTGGATGACATGTGCCAGCATGGATACAAGGTGCCAGAGCTGACCGAGGGCATGTCGCCGGCACAGACACGCTCCGCCCTCGTCATGCTGGCAAACTTCCACGCCGCCACGGTGGCCCTGCAGCTGAAGGAGGGCAAGACACTGACGGAGGAGTTCCCTTACCTGCTCTCGATGGACCAGGCGGTGGAGTCCTTCAACTGCCTGGTGGAGCGAGGACTGCCGCTGCTCCTCAAGTTCCTGGAGTCCCGCAAAGACCAGGCAGAGGTGAGGGAGGGCCTGACCCGCTACTCCGGCCCACGCGCTGCCCAGGTGCTGAGGGAGGTGCTGGCCCCCTCGGACAAGCTCAACACCCTCGTCCACTGTGACTTCTGGTGCAACAACCTGCTCTTCAAGGAGGACGACAGCAACACGCGCTGCTGCATCATCGACTGGCAGATGGTCATGTTCAGCCGGCCGGCCATTGACGTCGCCTTCCTCATCACCACCTCCCTGTGTCCCGACGAGAGGCGGAAGCACGGCCGGGACCTGCTGTCAACCTACTGGGACTCCTTTATGGCCAGGCTCTCCAAGTTCGGCATCGAGGACAAGGCAATCAAGTACACGAAGGAAGACCTCGAGGCGGACTACAAGTCGGCCCAGGCCATGGCGGCGCTGGTGGTGGTCGGCAGCGTTGACATTGCTCTCGGCACGCCAGCGAGGGAAGACCGAGCGCTGAACCTCCTCGCTGACCTCATGAAGGAGGGGGTGTTATGAGGTGTGTGTGTGAGCGTGCGTGTTTGTGTGTGTGTACATGTCACATTCCTGCTTGAGTGGATGATGTGTGTTTGCGTCTGTTTTGGGTTGCCAGCGATGATTCAAGCAAACTACATAGGTATACTCTGCTTATTATAATCATCATCACCTCTGTTCTTCTCTGTGTCAGGTGTTGATGGTCGCTGTGCCTCATCTTTAGCCCCAGCCATCTTTCTGTCCATCAGTCATCCAGAGAAGTGTTTCATTTCCTCAGCAGACAATTTTGATTCTGTTCAGTAATGCGCAGGGCACCGGGGTTGGTGTATAAGATGCATATAAATCTACAAGACTTCAGCTTCATAGTTCTGTTGATGATTTTCAGCCACTCAGCTTTTTTGTATATCTCTTGATTCATTTGCTTGTAACTTTTTGCTGTGAAAAGCTTGACTTATTTAAATGTCTTCTATGAATGCCCATGAGCAGGATGGGGGAGAGGTGCCACAGCCCTTGCCGTGCTGTGCTGCGGGGACACCGTGTTCAGGCTCTGTGTGGCACTGTGGCACGGAAGAGGAAGTCAAAGCTATGATGCTAAATGGCAGGGAAAAATATATGAGAGAGAGAGAAAGTGAGATTGATTTATTGATTGATTGAAAGAGAGTGTGTGGACAAGAACAAGCAGAACTTTGATCCAAGCCGCCCACCCTGCGGAGGGAGCTTTGAGGCAGAAGTTCTAGACCAGACAGACAGACTATCATGCACAGCTTTTGAGAAGAAACACTTGATCTTTTCTTTGCTTGCTAGAGAAGTGAGGAAAGGAGAGACTTGCTTATAGACACAACGTTCCTTCTGGCCGTGTTTTGCTTGCCCCCTCCCCATGTTTTGGAGCAGCATGTGACACTCATCATTGATTTAAGACGTTGGTTTGTCTTTGTTATGTAAAAGCTGACACACAGCCAACAGGTAAGCGTTGCAATGGCTGGACCACAAGCAACGTGAGCCAAAGAGCTCATTTCTTGCACTAATATGAATAACTGTAGGCTGGTGATCACAAGAAAAACCTTAAATTAATTTTTCATGATGCATTGTTTGTTACTTGTAAATTTAATACTTCCCCAAATATCTATTTTTGTCTTTTGCCAGAGGAGGTGTTGGTCAGTCCTTGCTTGGTGTAACAAGTACTAGTGCACTCATTTTGCCGTCATCCCGTGCGTCACGGGGCTTGTAACAAGCGTCAGTACTGTATTGCTTTCAGTGTTCAAGGTCAGTGCATGACTTTATAACTGTTAGATGAAACTCATTGATTGTGATTATTTTCATTGACTGTCATCATGATTTATGTTGTGTTGTCTCTTTACATAATACTTCTTGATGTCTAAATTTTAGAGGTCCCCAAACCAAACGGCAGTTATTATTTTCACATATATATATGAAGTGTGTGTGTGTGTGTGTGCGTGTGTGTGTGTGTGTGTTCACCTTGTAATAAGCTTATAGGAGCGAGCCCAGGCTTCTTGTCCCAGGTCTGAGGGCCTTCTTTTTTTCACCCTTGTGGTACTCACCTCTTGGTGGTGCCAGACCACCACTTTGGGGGTGAACACAACCCCCGAATGACACCCGCCCACTCACTGTTGGGTGGACCGGGCCACAAGTGTAAGGAGACTGCCCATTCGCCTCCACCACGCCTGGGAATCAAACCTGGAATTTCTTGGTTGTGAGCCGAACATGCTAGCCACTGCAGAACAGAGCACTGGATGTATGTATACGAGGGTGTGAGAGTGGACCGACAAGGCTTTACATATTACTGATGCCTTTTTATTGTATATGTAATGAACTAATCATAACGGTTTTCATATATGTAAGTTTTATGACTCGTATTCTTTGCCCAAAGGATAATTTTCTCTTCATAGATTTTCCAAATTTATTTCTTGAGCATTATCTTTTTTCCTCTTTGATCAGTCATCCATCACAAAAGTTCCACACTTCATGCACCTCCTTTGTGTTTAACCCGGTAGCAGCGGGGATCATGTTTCTTAATGGTCCCTCTAAGCGAGAAAAATGAGAAAAAATCACCCCTCACACAAACCATTTCATAATATATATCAAAGCATTTCTGATCAGATTAGGTATCATCTATTTTGGGGGGTTTAGATCATGGCACAAATTTGGCCTGTCACTGCTATACGGTAAAGACACAAATTTGGCCTGTCACTGCTATACGGTAAAGACACAAATTTGGCCTGTCACTGCTACACGGTAAAGACACAAATTTGGCCCGTCGCTGCTACCGGGTTAACAATCATCCTCTCACTGCTAAGGGCAGGTGGGAATGCCTTGAAGGGCTGGGAAGAGTTCAGGTTTGTTAAGCACACAAACACTCGGAAAACTCTCATTTGTGCACACGTAGAGGAAGTCAGGAGTAGGAAGGGAAGGATAAAGAAGAGGAGTAGAAATAGAAGCATAATACCAGTAAATAGTCTCCATCTGTCAACCACAATCAAATAGAGGATCGAGGTGAGAGACATTTACTTTTTTTCTTCTTTTAGTTTATTGTAGAATGGATTGAGTGTGCTTTCATAGACTGTTTGAGAATGATACTAATATAGGCTGCCATTTGTGCATAGAGGGATGGAGCAGGTCATTGATAGCAGCTGTAGAGTGTGTGTCTGTGTGTGTGTGTGTGTGTGTGTGTGTGTGTGTGTGTGTGTGTGTGTGTGTGTGTGTGTGTACAGCTTATTTTAATTTTTCCAGAGGCTGAGCAAAGTCTTATAGCCACCCATTGAAAAATATATATAGACAGGACATTATTTGGTGCTGGTTCTTGGTGGTATGTACAGCCCGTCTTCATCTGTGTCTCGACTTGCCTGCCCAAAAGCCCTAACAATTGCCCCCTCGATGTTTGTCATGTTTATATTCTCTTGTATCTGTGTTTGTCTGATTATTTCTCTCTCTCTCTCTCTCTCTCTCTCTCTCTCTCTCTCTCTCTCTCTCTCTCTCTCTCTCTCTCTCTCTCTCTCTCAACCCTCCCCCCCCACCCCTCTCACCCCACCCCCCATTAAACATACACAAATTAGTCGCTGCAAAAACTTTCCCAGAATTATAACTCAACAAAATCATATTATTTATTTATTTTGCAAGTTTTTTTTTTTTTTTTTTTTTTTAGCAAGGGGGGAAGAGAGGAAGGGGTTACAGGGTATACATAAACAAATAGCTAAGCAGTATGTAAATTAATTCACTTGGTAAATAAACAAGTAAGAGAATATATATATAAAATAAAGTCCCGATGAATTATTAAAAGAAGATAGAGAGAGACGCAGGAGTCGTTTTAATTGCAAAGAAATCTTGACACCTTATAGCTCCCGAGACTCATCCTCTGAACAGGAGCTGAAGGAAGGACAAAATACTACTTAAATACTAAACAGTGTAAACTCTTCCCAGCGTAGAGCATAAGAAGACTCGGTACCGCATCATGTAGCTCTAAACTTTGACAACTTGAATGGGTCTAAACTCTTCCCATTGTAGAGCATCAAGGAGACTGTACCTGTAGACTGTAGCTCTAAACTTTGACAATTTGAATCAGCGTAAACTCTTGCCAGCGTAGAGCATCAAGGAGACTGTACCTCATCATGTAGCTCTAAACTGACAACTTGAATGGGTCTAAACTCTTCCCATTGTAGAGCATCAAGAAGACTCGGTACCGCATCATGTAACTCTAAACCCTGACGACTTGAATGTGTCTAAACTCTTCCCATCGTAGATCATCGAGAAGACTCAGTACTGCATCATGTAGCTCTAAACACTGACAACTTGAATCAGCGTAAACTCTTCCCAGCATAGCGCATAAAGAAAACTACCCCATTGTGTGGCTCTAAACTTTGACCAACCTCTGTGGGCGGAGAATACGTCGAGCTTAAAGAGGAGAGTTAGGAAGTAGGCCGAGAGGGCAGCATTGGTACTCTCTAAGCGGCTAGGACTAAGCGATTATGACGGGCTTGTGTAGGCACCTGGGGTTAGCTGGACGAGGGTAACTGTTCTGACCTAGATACCACAGTTGACCTTGTTTCTCAGGGTAAGGGATTCTTGTAGCTAGAAGACACTTGAAGGCTACAGTGCTTGAAGTGACACAGTTTACCACTTATAAAATTCACATACACTTTTTGTCATCATTCTCTCAACACACACACTTTGATTCTGTTTTATGACATCCTATTAAGCACTTGAATTTAACAGCCTCTTCTTCTTCTTAGTTTAGCATCCTTCTTTTCCCTTATGAGGTTGGATGAGTTGATGAGGAATTTAATAGCCCTGATCTTTTTCCGTGTGTGTCTTCTGAGTATTGTGTATCATTAAACTGTTTTTATTTTGCCGTGAGAATAAGTCTAAGGCATGTAACACAATGAAGGAGTTATGTGTATGTGTTCAAGTCCAGAGATACTGTTGTGTTTAGGTAAAGAGCTGTCTCATGTCAAAATTGTTTACCATGCAATACATACCCTCTGTTTTGTTAAGGTAATGAACTGTCTTGTCAGAACCATAAACTATTTTTCATGATACTACATATATACCTGTTCTGTTTTGTTTAGGTAAGGAGCTGTCTAATGTCAAAATCATATACTTCACAAATCACACATACCCTCTTTCTGTTTTGTCAAGGTAAGGAGCTGTCTAATGTCAAAATCATATACTTCACAAATCACACATACCCTCTTTCTGTTTTGTCAAGGTAAGAGCTGTCTAATGTCAAAATTGTATACACTAAATGATAATACACATCCTCTTTCTGTTTTGTTAAGGTAAGGAGCTGTCTCATGTCAAAATCATGTTCTATATTTCACAATTCATTCATACCCTCTCTGTTTTGCTAAAGTAAGGAGCTCTCTAATGCCGAAAAACATATAGGCCTACTGTTATTTCTTTTCTTTCTCTCTTTATTTCTTCATTATTGTGTTCTTGTTTTATTCTTATTGTTCTTTTCTGTTGTTCTTGTTCTTATTCATGTTTGCTAAAGTAAGGAGCTCTCTAATGCTGAAAAACATATAGGCCTACTGTTATTTATTTTTTTCTCCTTTATTTCTTCATTATTGTGTTCTTGTTTTATTCTTATTGTTCTTTTCTGTTGTTCTTGTTCTTATTCTTCTTGTTCTTGTTCACTGTACTTCACGATGCATAATAAACTGTGTCGCCCCTAGCTAGTAAGGGGTCGCTTCATCTCTCCTCCCTGGCAAGGCTTGGCTGTGGTGGTGAGCAGAGGCCCAAGCGGATTGTGATGTGACGGAACTAATGACCAAAACTAGCTCTTAAGACGATGAATGATTATAATGAATTCAAGGTATTACTAATAAGTCATTGATGTTAAATAATAAAAGTCTGTTTGAATTTGAGGGAGTTTCAAATGCTATTGCCACTAGTTTTAATTAATATAGCCACCAAAAGGCTTTTATTATTATTATTATTATTTCTTTTGTCATTGTTATTTTGAATAGTGTTAATAGCAGTAGTAGTAGTAATAGTAGTAGTAGTAGTAGTAGTAGTAGTAGTATATAGTAGTAGTAGTAGTAGTAACAGTAGTAGTAGTAGTAGTAGAAGAAATAATAGTGGTAGTAGTGGTATATATTTATAGTAGCATCACCATTACCAAGCACCTCTGTAAAGTGTATTGGTTTGGCTGGCCGGCTCGGTGAAGGTCACGGGTTCAAGCACCCCGTCAGGCCAAGGCAGGCTGATCCCGTCACGAGCCTGTCATGGTCAGGGCGTGCACGGGGAGGCGATGACCGCGGCCCTCCACCAAGGGTATAAATGGACTGTAAAAGCTAGACTACAGTTAACATAAGGCAGCCATGGGTGATACTAAGACGTTCTCATGAGTGACAGGTAAGAGGAATTTAATAATGCATGCAACAATTAACAGGTGATTTGTGAGTGAGATAGAGCGGACCAGTGTCATAGGGGGCCTTGTTATCACATGTAAGGTCTGCTTGTGATATGTATGGCCCAGATTGAGTATGTGATTGATTGATTGATTGATATAGTTTATTGTTGCAAGTAAAACAGCAAAGGAGAAAGGAGGAGCATGCAATCCCACCCCCAGGCAGTACATTTGATATAGTGTAATACCAAAATTTAATTAAGTACGGGAAAGATAGAAATTTGGGAGGAAAAGTACTTATATATGTTGCCGGGTGGAATTTATATTTACTTAAAAATACTTAAAAATTACTTTTCCTCCCTAATTTCTATCTTTCCCGTACTTGATTAAATTTTAGCATTACAATCGAACAGAGATATATACCCGCCAGCAGTATCGTATAGTACTTCCTTCTGACCATCATGGAGTGGCTACAGCTATATTCACCCTTTATATATTCTGAAAAGGAGTGATAGTACTGGAAATATTAACATAGAAGGATATAAGAAGGCATTATTAATATCTGGTCATCTTGGTATAACTGCAAATATAGCCCGGCCAGTGAAAAATTCTGTTCTGTTTTTCTACCTAAGATTAGGAATTATATACGGTTAGGTTAGGAGCCTTATTTTGACATGAATATTTGTTCCGTTTCCCGAGATTAGGAAATATATACGGTTAGGTTAGGAGCCTTATTTTGACATGAATATTTGTTCCGTTTCCCGAGATTAGGAATTATATACGGTTAGGTTAGGAGCCTTATTTTGACATGAATATTTTTTCCGTTTCACCTTTCATAAGATTAGGTAGTTATTTAATATAGCAGCCCATAATGATCTTAAGTGAAATTACGTGAATGATCTTTTTATTTAACATTCCGCTACCTACTTTTTTTTTCTCATAATGTATTCCCTAAAGAAGAGCATGAGGTAGGCCTAACGTAGTGTTGCATCAGCCGCGGGTATAGGCCTACTAAGCAAATGGCATTGTTTTCTATATTTGTATGTGGTCCATTTATACGCTAGCAGGGAGAATAAATTTAAATATAGCCCACAGTCCACTAAGGAATGGTTTGTGACAAGATATATGACACTAAAGATTCTCGGAGGTGTTTTTTTTGGGGGGTGGGGGTGGGGGTGGGGGGGGCGTGAACAGTGTGTGGAGGTTCAATTCATTATTTACTCATAACCAACCAGATCAATGCTACTATTCATGCCTCAAATACGTCGTAATAAACCGTGTGACCTCAATCCATTGTTCAATATAGCAAGGGAGTGGCCATATAATGAACCTAATGACCCCTAGCTAAAACGTCGGCTCAAGTTACATATCGTAAAACTCATAACGAACTGTACAACCCCTGCTATATTATTCATCAGAGGATTCAAATAAGCCATAATGAACCCCATGATTCCTAATATCGTTTCACATAGGTATCCACTGGGCCATAATGAACTCTATGATCGAGCCGTTTAATTAAATTAGTATTGTTCTCTGAGGGTTAAAATAAATCCTATGACCTCTAACATTGTTTAACACAGGCTATAGTGTTGGTCAGATGGTTCAAATACGTCATAATGAACCTTGTGATCCCTTATATTGTTCACTGAAGGATTCAATTTATTAAGTGGGGCATAATGAACCCCATGACCCCGGCCGATGTTCAGCGCGCAGGGGTCAAATATGTCGATTATGGACCCAATATATAACCTTTTTTATTGTTATAGGGTGTTAATGAATCCTCTGAGACCTATATATATGGCCACAGGTATGCAAATAACCTAGATTAGAGTATATACCCACTCACCCAAAACTTAAAATATAGAAAAACTTGGTATTTTAGACGCATAATGTTAATTACTTGTGTTTTTACGCGATTTTACGCATGTTCGAATAGGTTTGTGCTTGGAAATAGCAATGATTCCTTTATATAATCAACATTTTACGTCATCATCGTACGTTGACAATAAAACATCGTCGTACAAGGGGATAAAAATACCTGACATACTTAATTATAGGAGGAGCCGCATATAGTGCCATTATCTTTCCGTGTAATGATGGCCAATAAAATCCAGTAATGGCATGTGGTGGAAATAAGCGCTGCCCATTTATATAACGTGACATATATAAAGGAGCTATACGTGCGGCGCGCTCACACATCAATTTCAGCGCGAGGGTTGCCGTTTTGGGTACTAGAAAGGGGTAATTTTGCCTGTCGTGAGTACACTTGATCGAGATACTATTTGGTACGATGATTCCAGTGCTGCGTTGGAACAAATACGTGACGATGAAAAGAGGCGATTGAAGGTGAAGGAAAGTAGGACAATAATAGTTCCTTGACCTGGTACGTTTTTTGGTACATTTTCTCGGGTACAACAATCAGTTAAAATGCAACAGGTTTTGTATCTTTGGAGGACTTCACCTTCCTCGACCTCCCTTAGGGTCACTAATAGAAGGGTGAATGTGTACAACATCCCATCGGGGGACGTCGATCGCCCCCCTCGACCTCCTATATATGTAGTGTTTCGATATTTCGCCAGAGGGGTCAGTCAGCCTCACGCGGCCACGCTGATTGATATTCAAGCTTGTTTTAAATTCACATTCATTCAAATGATTTTCTGGGAGGTTTGAAGATTATTTAATATAAGACACAATATGTATGACAATCCCAAAGGAGTATGCCTATATAAAATTCGGAAGGTAGGAAGTGAGATATAGGCCTCTACTGGCGCGCTAATGTAATCCACCTTATAATTACCCCCCAACCCCTTCCCTGAAAGAAAAATTAAGCTTCCACTACAGCTAAAAGAACTTGAATAGGAGTGAGACGGAACGAAGGTATGGCAGAGCACTAGTCCTTGGTGTGGTACGATAATACGTTTTATATTACACGAGTTGGTACCTTTCTCAGCAGGTACAATAATCTACCTTGGCAACCCCTCGAGTCAGTGTGGCGGCATCGGCTGCTGGAGGAGGAGGGACCTACACGCCGGTGAGCCATTACCCCGGGGGGAGGCGTGCTGGGGGGGGGCGGGGGGGTGACAGAGGGGGAATGGGTGAGGGGCGAGGTGTGCAGCCATGGGGGGGGCAGTGTTGCATGGCGCTGGTGTGCATGTTGCAATAGTTTCCTACGAGTGTGTGTTGCTCAAGGACGAGGAAGAAGAGGTGAAGGGGGTTTTGTTAGTCTTTGCTACGTCTTATCTTGTGTGTGTATAGTTTTTTTGTGTGTGTATGTGTATTTACCTATGTGTGTATACCTGTGTGTGTATTTACCTAGTTGTAAATACACATGTCTTATCTTGTGTATGTGTATTTACCTTTGTGTGTATATACGTGTGTGTGTGTGTGTGTGTGTGTGTTTACCTAGTAGTGTATGTGTGTGTGTGTGTGTGTGTGTGTGTGTGTGTGTTTACCTAGTAGTGTATGTGTGTGTGTGTGTGTGTGTGTGTTTACCTAGTAGTGTATGTGTGTGTGTGTGTGTGTGTGTGTGTGTGTTTAAGTAGTAGTGTATGTTTTTGTGTGTGTGGGTGTGTGTGTGTGTGTGTGTGTGTGTGTGTGTTTAACTATTAGTGTATGTGTGTGTGTGTGTGTGTGTGTTTGTTGTTGTGTGTGTGTGTGTTTACCTAGTAGTGTGTGTGTGTGTGTGTGTGTTTACCTAGTAGTGTGTGTGTGTGTGTGTGTGTGTGTGTGTGTGTGTGTGTGTGTGTGTGTGTTTAACTATGTGAGTGTGTAATTACATAGTTGCGTATGTGTGTGTGTGTGTGTGTGTTAGTGGGCAAGTATAAATGTGAATACCTTGATATTCTGCTCTGTTTTATTTTGTCACATTGTCAGAGAGAGAGATGATTGTAATGTTTATATGCATGCTCTCAATATGCACGTTCGCTGTGGCTGTGTTCCCAGAGGTCACTGAAGTCTGAGAACAATAGACAGTCATGTAATAGAACATCCCTCAACTAAAGTAATTCATCAAGACTAACTAAATCTACCAAACCTAACATGTAATATTTAAATAACCTAACCTAACCACACCTCATTCAGTGTTACATAACTCTTGCAGGCTGCCCACTCTACCTTCATGTTAACCTAGTGGCTCATAACATAGGCCTGGGATACTGACCTCTCCTCTAGCCACTCCTGTTCGCTCTTTCAGGAGTAGTGTTTAGTGGGGATTTTTTGATTTTTCTTTGTTAATTGCCCTTGAGCTGTTTTTTTTTTTACTGTAAAAAGACAAAATGGTTAACAATTATATATCTAAGGACCTAACTCACAATAGCGGATGACAGCTCTACTAACTAATCACAAGCATTTTTCGACACTAATCTAGCAATTATATCTGAACATATGGGGGGGGGCGGGGCTCTGCACACTGAGAACTTCCCCTCTTGTATTCGGACAATGACTTGCAACGACCAGGTGCAGTGAGTTTAAAGTGAAGGAAGAGAAACTTTTGCAGAAATGAACTAGTATGTGCAACAGTAATAGCTCTGAAGGAAGATGAATTTTATAGTGAAACATCAGAAAAAAGTGTTGGACATTAGTGGAACAGGTCCTCTAAGTGATTAAAAAAAAGAACGCATCACGGAGTATTGAGAAATGAAAGTGAGATATACATTCAGTCATTTGTTGTTTACTTGGGCACTGAAAACTTCAAGGACTGACAGAGTATAGTGAATATCATGAGCAGATTAAGAACTGGTTTGGTCAAGTTTACTTATCTTGTATAACTGAGAGGACACACCTACCCTAGTTAAATTTGTCAGTGTGCCCTGCCTCGTCAGCCCTTACCAGCCATGTCATAGCTAATAAGAGTCACTGATACTATGTTACTTGACTGAATGGGTCTTATGCCTCTGTAGTATGTTAAGGTAAAGTGGGTTTATACACGTGTGGCCTCACTGCTCATCTCCATCTCATTGACCCTTGAGTCCATTACCCCAAAACACAGGGCAAGTACATATAACAAACAGAATACCATAGTTTACCCTCCCCGGACACCCATTATTGACTAGTTCAAAAGCAAGGGTGAGCTGAGCATTGACTGAGCAGATTGCCCAGACCGGGATTTGAACTCAGGCCCACAGATTCGTAGCTAGGTGTGCTAACCACTAAACCACATAGGCACAAAATAAAACTGCAAGAGCTGATACATGGTTGTTAAAGTGGGAATTGTTAAATATAAAGACATGCCTTTATTTTTTGTTACCACCCCAGAGTTCTTTAACAAATACAGATAATTGACACTTGAACAACACAACTGGAATCATTGGAACTTTGAGGGGTTGAGGAAGTGGAACCCCCAGTAGTAAATAAGTTACAAATATACATTCATCTGCTGCTTAGTGGCCTAAAGCGATATTAGGCAAGAGCATACTTAAAGAACGATGCAAGACACATGAATATCCATTTGAATGCAGGATTAATGCGGGTCACGGTTTGACTTTCCTATTCATGGTTGGCGTGAGTTAACTATGAGCATAAATATAGTGGGGAAGGGGGACGGGGCAGAGCATACCATTAGAGTGACTTGTGGAGGTCTCTTCTTTTAACAGTTTTACTAAAGTGGCAGAAAAAAAAACTGTTCATGTAATTTGTTATAATGTTTCTTTGAGTCTTTCTGAAGTTTTGCTCCCAGTGGCAAGACTGAGTATATAATGTGTTTTGAAAGCACAGGCAAGCATTGTAAATAATAACTGGTTGTTTTTTAACCCCCAAAGGAGCAAAGATTAGATTACAATGAATAGATAAGATTAGTGCATTCAAGGCAGATAAATTTTGTTTATTACAGATGAACCACCATTGCAGAGAAAAAAAGCAAATGCCTCACTCTTATCTTGCGGTCGTGGTAGCGTTGCAAGGCTTCTGTATTGCACAAGGCTTTCTTAGAACCTTTGCTCATATATTCTGATAAATATCCTTTATATATTCATGTTTTAATACCACACTGGTGTTGTAAGCAGGATTTGTGGTGACACATCCCTTGTCTATATAAAACGAAGATTATATAAAAATAATTGAATTACTTTAATGCATTCTAAGAAATGGGATATTTATTTTCTGGAACAAATTTAGAAAACATGAGAATAAGTAGACATATTTGATGGTGAATAGGCAAGAAATTATGGTAACAGTAATATAAACACAATGATGAGTCAGATAATTACAAATAGCAGCACTCATCAACAAAAAAGACTCAACATAATATTCTAAGTACAGTTGTCACAAAAAAATAAAACTTCCTGAAATATGTTTGATAGGAAGGATAGCAGTTTAGAAAAGTAAATGCAGAATATATGTTATGGAGCCAAAGATTTATACAAAAATTCTAATTGAGGATGCAGGATTAACCCGGTAGCAGCGACGGGCCAAATTTGTGGATTTACCGTGTAGCAGTGACGGGCCAAATTTGTGCCATGATATAAACCCCCCAAAATAGATGATACATAATCTGATCACAAATGCTTTGATATATATTATGAAATGGTTTGTGTGAGGGGTGATTTTTTCTCATTTTTCTTGCTTAGAGGGACCATTAAGAAACATGATCCCCGCTGCTACCGGGTTAACAGAACACTGCGATGGTTGTTGCTGCTCCTGACGAGTTGAGGTTTAATCACAACTTGGCACCATGTGTGTGGCATGTGAATGTGAATGATTCTGTCCTCTGCAGCTAAGTTACACCGGAGGTCAAGTCATTACACGCTATTAAGCTATTTTTCAAGCATGCAAATCCAGGACAATACCTCAGTCTCTTATTTTTCTCTTTCAACCCCCCTTCTCTGATTAGACTACAGCTTGACTCACTCCTTACTTCACTGTGGACTCATTCCTACCCAATCATCATGGATTCTTTCCTCCGTGCTACCCCTTGATACACACCCATTCCCTTATGTTAATGCACTTACTCCCCCTACCAGTACCATGCACTTAGTCCCTTCCATAGTAGCATCATGAACTCCTTCTGTCCCTTGCTGATGTCCTCTCCCTCTGTGATGTGACAGGACAACGATGGTGCAGTTGGCCTGCAGTTGCCTAAACATTCGTCTGCATGTGCAAGAGTCCCCTGAGTCCCTGGTGGCCGGGATACCCAATCTCAGTTCCTCTGAGAGGCAGCACCCCTTCTTCCTAAAGGTTTGGATACATGTGCACACACTCACATATCTGCAGATTCTCATAAAAACAGGAAATTCTTGTAAATATCTTTTCTTTAATGGTTCTGTAACAAAAGGTGGAGCTAGATTCTTCCCAAAACAAATCTTCTCTGTTTTCAATGTGGTATGTCTCAGCACTTTATGGCAGTACACACATCTGTATGGAACAAAAGACTGAATGAGTGTGTTTGTGCATGTGTGTGTATTTACCTACATGTAGACATGAAGCAAGCGACACTGGCTCAGTTTATCAAGTTTAGGATTAAATTCATTAATATTTTTGCCTTGAACTATTTCCTTTTTGAGGTCATTCCAGGTGTCTGTGCATCTGTGAGGAAAGCTGTGTTTCTAGATACCCTTCAGGCACCTTTTCTTCAATTTCTTTGTGTGACCTGTATTTCTAGTATCTCAAAAAAAACAGGTCATTTCTGTTGACTGTGTTTCCATTTTCTTTATTCCCCTGTACACTGTAATCAGTTCTCATTTTCTTCTCACTGCCAAGGTTGGCAGACCCATTCTTTCCAAGCTCTCCTCATAGGTTATGCCCTGCAAACTTGGCACAAGTTTTGTTGCTGCTTTGAATTCTCTCCATGTTCGTAACACATTTCTTTGGTCTTGCCCTTATGTGTTGAAAGGAGAGGGTGGCTGTGCCTTGATTAACACACAGTCTGTTCATAGTCAACGCAAGTCTCATATCCATTGTGCAGGGAGCTTGTCCTGTCACCCTAGGCCTGGGTGGCATAACCGAGGGACAGAGGCTGTTGGTGCGCCGCTGTCGTGTGGGCAACTGGACTGTTCTTGAGTGCCTCAATTGCCACCTGTTGACTCATGCCACGCGGGGACATGGAGGCGATGTAGCGGCCAGCACCTTACTCATTGTGAGTGTGTGGGAGAGAGAGAGAGAGACTGGTTGTTCCATAGTGCTCAATACTTCCACCATTGGGTCTCTCTTATCCACGCCTCCCCCCCAGAGTGATGTCAGCAAGATCCAGATGCTCCAGAAGTGTGAGGGATACTCGCCTGCTTTCAACCTAGTGCTGCCCACCACCCTCGACAACCAGCCCACCCCTCCCCTCTCCCCCACTGAGTTCCCCGGCGATAGGTCCCCAGAAACCGAAGCTGCCCTGAGTGAGGTGCAGCAGCAGGTAAGCTTAAGATAAGGAAGGGAGGATGACAGGAAAAAATCTGTCTTACATCATTTTTCACTTTTCAGTTACATTGTCCTTTGAAATTTAATGCAAACCTCCACTTATTTATCACTACTATGCATTTCAGACCCGATGTGACATCGTTTTTCGGGAATATCTTGAAGGCTATTCGTCGGACAGCAATGACATTCTAACACAATGTTATCAACAGCCCGCCGTAATTTATGGTGTTATAGGAGAGAGTCAAATTTATATACTTTATGAGTTTACTCTTACGATTTTAAGCTGTAGTCAGTGAGGACACAAAATCCTGAGCAAAGGTTGGATAAATCGCCTTACCCCCTCCCTCTCCTTCATCTTCCTCCTCCTCCCACTAACAAGTCCCCCTCCCCTCCCACACTCATCCTTCTATCACCCTTCACAATCCCTCCCTCCTCTTTCCCCTCCGATGTCCCCCCTCCTCCCTCTCCCTCCCTCTCCCTCCCTCCCTCTCTCTCTCTCTCTCTCTCTCTCTCTCTCTCTCTCTCTCTCTCTCTCTCTCTCTCTCTCTCTCTCTCTCTCTCTCTCTCTCTCTCTCTCTCTCTCTCTCTCTCTCTCTCTCTCTCTCTCTCTCTCTCTCTCTCTCTCTCTCTCTCTCTCTCTCTCTCTCTCTCTCTCTCTCTCTCTCTCTCTCTCTCTCTCTCTCTCTCTCTCTCTCTCTCTCTCTCTCTCTCTCTCTCTCTCTCTCTCTCTCTCTCTCTCTCTCTCTCTCTCTCTCTCTCTCTCTCTCTCTCTCTCTCTCTCTCTCTCTCTCTCTCTCTCTCTCTCTCTCTCTCTCTCTCTCTCTCTCTCTCTCTCTCTCTCTCTCTCTCTCTCTCTCTCTCTCTCTCTCTCTCTCTCTCTCTCTCTCTCTCTCTCTCTCTCTCTCTCTCTCTCTCTCTCTCTCTCTCTCTCTCTCTCTCTCTCTCTCTCTCTCTCTCTCTCTCTCTCTCTCTCTCTCTCTCTCTCTCTCTCTCTCTCTCTCTCTCTCTCTCTCTCTCTCTCTCTCTCTCTCTCTCTCTCTCTCTCTCTCTCTCTCTCTCTCTCTCTCTCTCTCTCTCTCTCTCTCTCTCTCTCTCTCTCTCTCTCTCTCTCTCTCTCTCTCTCTCTCTCTCTCTCTCTCTCTCTCTCTCTCTCTCTCTCTCTCTCTCTCTCTCTCTCTCTCTCTCTCTCTCTCTCTCTCTCTCTCTCTCTCTCTCTCTCTCTCTCTCTCTCTCTCTCTCTCTCTCTCTCTCTCTCTCTCTCTCTCTCTCTCTCTCTCTCTCTCTCTCTCTCTCTCTCTCTCTCTCTCTCTCTCTCTCTCTCTCTCTCTCTCTCTCTCTCTCTCTCTCTCTCTCTCTCTCTCTCTCTCTCTCTCTCTCTCTCTCTCTCTCTCTCTCTCTCTCTCTCTCTCTCTCTCTCTCTCTCTCTCTCTCTCTCTCTCTCTCTCTCTGAATTGCACAACACATTAAAATATATAAATACATTGCACATTACTATGTGTTTGGTTGTTTTCCTGCATCTGTTATTCGATTGGTCATATGCTGTGATGAGATAGAATGGACAATTAGCAAAATCCTTGTACAACTCAAGTGTCACTAAAATTGTAAAATAATTTATATCAGTCATAAAATGAATGGGTAATTATACACACAGGAATACATGGATGTCATTTTAATCGTCATCAGTGTCAGTGTCAAGGAGCATATCATCCTCATCATCACCGTCAAAAGTAACAATGACGGGTTCCACACAGTCATGGATATTATCAGAGGACCAATAATCCTCCTCAAACCTCATGGCTCGTCGAACAGCACCTTCCCAAATTTTCGTGTTTGCGCACAGCCTTGCTTCTTCTATCTTGGTCCTTAAGCTGGCACGAGTAAAGCGTTGCATTGACGAGCGGACATACTTCTTCATACACCCCCACACCTGTTCAATAGCATTAAGTTCAGGGTGGGCTGGTGGAAGTCGGACCACTTCGTGACCCCATTCTCTGATGAGATTATCTACTGAATACTGTGGCTTTGGTCTGTTTTCATGGCATATTCGCAGCAGTTCGGGCGAGTAGCGTGAGGTGAGAAGGAATGTTTCTTTCCTCCAACCATTGTACAAGACCAGCTTTGTTGGTGGCGGTGGTGGGGCAGCGAGACTCCTCCGTCAGCTGGCTGTGATAGGGAGCATTGTCTAACACTATAACTGATGGCTCATCCAGTACTGGTAAAAGATGAGCTGTGAGCCACTTGATAAAAAGGCTGCCATTCATTTCCCCGTGATAGTCACCAGTTTTTGTCTTTGCAGGGAAACATAGGAAAGAATCGTCCACAAAACCTTTGACAGTGCCACCTGCTACCACCACAAACCGCTCCCCTTCACCAGGTGGCACCTGACGACTATAGGTCGCACTGGTTACAGGTTGTGTTGTGTCCACCCACTCCCTGTTGTGTGACATCCTTGTGGTGAACCACGTTTCATCCACGTACACCACCTGTCTTCCTTTCCGTCGGTAATGCTTCAGCGACCGAAGAGCTTCAATGCGGCGGCATACAATGTCAAGGGACTCTTTTCGTACATACATTTTTCTCTGTGATACTCTATACCTGAACCCCATGCTGTACAACACTCGCCATACCGTCGTCCCGGAGGTCTCACTGGGTATAATATCAGCCTTCCTTAATTCTTCCGTGAGGGTGGCAATAGTGAAGTTTCCTTTTGCAGCAAACTTTGCATGCAAAAAACGCCGAACAGCTCCAATCGTGAAGCTGTCAAAAACAGGTTGTGTAGTGGAGGATGTCGTGGAGTCCAATGGTGGAATGGCATGAGTGCCAGATGTCTCAGGTGGTGAGTGTTGCGTGGAGTGCCTGTAGCGTTGCACCATCACTCGAACTGCATGTGTGGTCTCACCCAGCACTTTAGCCACACGCTCATACGGCCTATGGGGAAGACAGAAGTGTAAAATAAAGTACGGGAAAAGACCGATTACTTACGATTACTCAACTGGGTTTTATGACAGTCATGATATAAATATCCCAAAAAAAAAACAATAATAAGACTACACATAATTATAAAGTTATGTGTAATAATTACCTGTTAAGACTTATTTTCAGTGTGCCGGCTTTCCTCTCTTGGTCGAACATAGTAAAAAGCCTGAGTGCAATCACTTTTTTGCACCTGTTGGGGCATCTCAGTATACTCGTCATGGCCAGCAAGATTGTAGCGTCTTCAGTACACAGCGACAAACCACGGTGTTAGGGAAGTCAGGAGAGAGAGAGAGAGAGAGAGAGAGAGAGAGAGAGAGAGAGAGAGAGAGAGAGAGAGAGAGAGAGAGAGAGAGAGAGAGAGAGAGAGAGAGAGAGAGAGAGAGAGATTTGAAACATTTGAAACACTTGAAGCATTTTATCATACCAAGATGTATCAACCTCGAGAGAGAGAGAGAGAGAGAGAGAGAGAGAGAGAGAGAGAGAGAGAGAGAGAGAGAGAGAGAGAGAGAGGAGGGAGGGATTGGGAGGGTGATAGAAGGATGAGTGTGGGAGGGAGGGGGACGCTTGTTTGTGGGAGAAGGAGGGAAGTGATGAAGGAGAGGGAGGGGGGTAAGGCGACTTATCCGAACCTTTGCTCAGGATTTTGTGTCCTCACTGACTACAGCTTAAAATCGTAAGAGTAAACTCATAAAGTATATAAATTTGACTCTCTCCTATAACACCATAAATTACGGCGGGCTGTTGATAACATTGTGTTAGAATGTCATTGCTGTCCGACGAATAGCCTTCAAGATATTCCCGAAAAACGATGTCACATCGGGTCTGAAATGCATAGTAGGAAGCTTGGGAATTGTGTGCCCTTCTGTGTTTATAAGCAGTTGTGTTCATGTTAGTACTGTAAGGTATATCCAAAAGCTTCACTTCAGCCCCTTCATTGAGGACCTCTGAAGTGTTAACAGATTGATGAGTTCCCATACACTTGTTCCAGTTGTCACGGTTCCTGAAGAAGGCACAGTCACAAGTGGAAGCCAACATCCAGTCCTATACCAAGCAGCAGCAGGCACTCCTCCAGGCCCTGACCCTCCGTGCCCGCAAGGACCGACAGACTGTTATGCAGCTCATCACAAACATGCAGGTCAGACCACCCAGCCACCACTGCCTATTTGCCTCAAGTTCCTGTCTGCCCAGTTTTGTCTTTCTTTTATATTTCTATGAATATAGTGTAATGAACATTTCCTACCAAGTTTTTTTTTTTTTTTTTTTTTTTTTTTTACAACAAAGGAGACAGCTCAAGGGCACAAAAAAAGGAAACAATAATAAAAAAAAGCCCGCTACTCGCTGCTCCTAAACACACACACACACACACACACACACACACACACACACACGAAAAAAAAAAAAAAAAAAAAAAATATGAACCAAGTATCTGAAGGTGATAGGTATTTTGTCTGAAAACTAGTTTGGATTCAAAGAGAAAGATTATTTGTCTCTAATTTATATAGTTACTATCCAAAGGTGAGTGGTGTGCTATAGGAAATGGAGGGTGGATTGTGTGTACGTAGATGTGGAGAAAGCCTTTGATAAATTACTCTCTCCATCTCTCATTGTCATAGGTAGCACCATATGTATAAGTGAAGCAGTCTCTTGCAAAGCATACCTAGTCCTTCTTCCACATTGATTGTTTATCGTGTTTTGTTTCAGGCCAACATGCGCTCGCAGTCTGATGATGACATCCTGGGCTTCGACATGGATGGAGCAAGAGGGTCACAGCAACAGCAGTTGAGGTCTGGCGACGGGTTCAGCTCAGTCATGCAGCCGGGCGACCTGGACGACCGTTACAGTGATGATGTGACGGGCCTGCCGGATGACCCTGACGCAGGGCTGCCACCGCTGGTCAGTCTGCAGGGCCGGGGACCCTCACAGCCCATGAGCATGAACCACACCCAGGGAATCACGGTGAGTCTTGATGCCCCCTCTTGTGTATGTGGACAGCCTGATAGACTAATGCATTATGAAGGCAGACTCCCTCCTCTTAGATAGTATATGATGAAAATATATGTGGAGATTTTAGGTGTGGTAAATAACATATATATATGGTCTGGGTTTGACTGCTGGCACCCTAAAAAAATGTACCTGACAATGGTTAACACATACCATGCAATCTGACCCATAACACCCACCTCTTCTTTGTCTGGTGGCTACCGGCAAACTGGAGATATTCATATTCAAATCATCGTAACATCGTGGCGGCGGGGTTGCTGCCAGCCGCAAGATATGTGCTAAAGATCTCTTCAGAAAAATTGTATACATGGCTGTTTCCTTGATGGAGTACTAATTTTATGTTTGCCTTCTGAGCTCCAACACAAAGGGAAAACTTCATTTTGAGTGTGGTATAATGCCACCTCTTTAAGGACCCCACTCTTTATTATCATGTCACAGCTTGCTTTAATATTTTGCACTACCTATCAGAAATACAGATTTTCCCACATAGTCTTTCATGGCATTGTACTCACACCCTGCTGAAGCTTCCAAAATACCAGTTTCGACTCCAATTATTTAACTATAAGGATTGTGTCATCCGCATATAACTTTCATTTGTGTCTGTCTGATTCTTAATATTGATTCTGACGCTGCTCTTTCCACAGGCTGGAATGCACAACATGCGGCTGTCATCGTCAGTGGCAGTGCCACGCGCCAAGAAGCCTCAGGGTGGCAGCCGGGTGGCTCAATCCCTTGACGTGGAAGGTGTGACACTTGTGATTTAGGTGTTAGAAGCAAAACCTGAAGTACTGTAGATTTTTTTGTTGCTTTTATTTTCATTTTAGTTTATATGCTTAAACTTATTGATGTAATGTTTAGGGTTTGGTCACATGTTTTGGAATGCCTTAAATAGAGTATTGAGGAAGAAAAATTGCTGGGAATACAAAGTGCTGAGGATTTTCAGAAAGTATACATGATAGAACTTGATACTAACTGTGCTTAAGAAAATATACAGGGTTTGAGCAATGGAAAGAAACCTACCAAGGAACACCTGTGACAAGGGTAGAACTAGCAGAGTTACAAATGAGACAGTGTGGGAGAGGTGTTGAATACAGGAGTCATATGATATTATTTAAACAGAGAAGAGTTCAAATGTTCCATGTGATTAAATTTATACAATCATTCCTTCTCTTACTAAAGTTTTTATCTCTCTTTTATATAGTCCCCTTTGAATAGTAGAAAACAGGACCACAGTGATGTTATTATCAGTGTGCCTATGGGGAGAGTCACCACCACTATGTCCTTGTGTTGCAGGATTGTTTGACATGGAGGGTATGATGGAGGGCAGTGCCGCACCCAGTCACCCTTCGTACCACTCTGATGATGAGGATGACTCGGATGGTGAGTGTTGCTCCTGTCCAGGGCTGATTGTTACGCTAGTGCTGTGAGTCTAAGGGCCGCTTTCACAGTCACTTCGTTTGTTTTGATCGTTACCAATGGCGGCGATCGACGTGTGAAACTGGCCTTTGGAGTAGTGGCGGCTGCGGAGGAAGCGAGAGGTGTTGAGAGTGTGTGGCAAGGTGCGGGGCTAGGCTAACCCCGTAGCCACCACTACCCCATCGTCCAGTTTTGCGTGGAACTACTATAGTGTCGATCGCCGCCATTGGTAACGATCAAAACAAACAAAACGACTGTGAACGCAGCCCTAAGAGGTTGTGTAATGACATGATGAAAGGCAAGCATTGAAAAACTGTGGAACACTCACAAAATTAGGTGAATGAAATTAACAGAAAGACATAAAAATAAAAGTATATGAGTAACATGCATGCTTTACATTTGTATTGGGATTGGTGATAAGGTGAGTGCCATAGGTTGGATTGATTTCATTTTTTGCAGCTAGTACTTTTATTTTTCCAAGGCTCACAGGCAAGGAGTAACTTTTGAGTATATGGGTGAACACTGCCATGGCCACCTCTTGATTATTTTTTTTTTTTTTTTTTTTTTTTTTTAGGAGCAGCGAGTAGCGGGCTTTTTTTTATTATTGTTTCCTTTTTTTGTACCCTTGAGCTGTCTCCTTTGTTGTAAATAAAAAAAATGTTAAGTGAGCCAAGTCAGGAGGCCCAGTGAGACAGAGATGAACACCAAGGCCATGTGCAGCTTAGTGTGCTTTAACTTTTCCTAGTGGTAAAAAATTAACATGACCACCTCTCCCCTAGACTCCACCTTTGGCGAGGACTCACAGATCTCTGGTGACCACGACTCCATGAGGGATCTGGCCAAGTCTGTACCGGTCAGCGTCCCCATGTGGCCAGCGGCGCGGCCCAAGCCCATGCCCGATGACCATGTGGTGGAGGTTAGTTACTCAGCATTAAACACATCACTCCCCTCCACCTTGCTCATCTCTTATTCATTTATCCTCCTTGCTCTACACACGACTGATGTGGAGGTGGTGTTTGCCCACTGCCCGACATGTGTGTGTGTGTGTGTGTGTGTGATTGTCTATCTATCTATCTGTCTGCCTGTCTGTCTGTGTTTTAGAGTATCTTCTGTAATTTTCATTATCATCAATGGTCCAATTTTCAGCAAAGGTACAGTGGGAAGGCCCCCAAAAATCAAACAAACAATTTTTTAGAATTCTTCTAAGCAACTACAGTTCAGCCCTTGACCTCATCCTTCTGTATTACAGCAACTACATTCCTTTTAGTTTTCTCTTACAACATGCAGTGGAACATGAAAACTTGTGTAAATGCTCATGCCTCAGGATATTTTATAATTATAGTAAACAAAGTATTGAGTCAAGCTTGCATTGCTCTGTAAGCATGTGTTTGTATACATGTTTGCATACATGCATATATGAATAGGTGCAAGTGTGCTTGGCGTCACAGGCCTCAGATTGTCCGAGGTGATGTGATGGATATCCTGTGTCGTTTAACAGAGACCCAGTGATGTCCAGCAGATGGCAGCCTCCATTAAAGCACTCGCCCGCAGTGTCCACACCACCTCCGTTGATCTGTTTGGGGACCTTCCTCGGCCCCGACAGCCTCTGTAGGACGTGGACAGCTAGGGTAGCTCCGTGGAGTAGCGTACAACAGAGGCAGTGTGTGTGTTATTAGTGTGCCTATGCACACATGTCCGTGCACATGTGTGCATACATACAGCAAGATCTCCCCAATAGTGATTTCCAATTCTTTTCTATAATAACAGCAAGTCAAAATAGATACCAAGTTTCTACAATGTTTGGATTACTTCCTGGAAGGAAGCATGTGCCAGCATCTTGGATGGCATTTATTTGCTGCCATTTTGATGGCATAGTCATCAGACTTGCATCCTGGTCACAGCCAAGGACACGTGCACAAAGGGATATTGGATGCCTCAACTGGTGGACTGATACCATTGTTTTCCCATATGAACCCCTCCCTCCTTTATTTTTTTTTTTTTTTTTTTTTTTTTTTTTCCCTGAAGTAAAAGAAATTGGTGTCTGAATGACATGAGGTTTCAACACACCTTAAAGGTGTTAATAAGGTGTTTGGTATGACAATTGTTCTAAGGCTTGTGCATGACAACCACTGTGGCATCAACCGATGGCTGCATGCTTCTTGCCACTATTGCTTCTCGTCCTCACCCAGTTCCATCAACATGTCATCAAATCCATCAAAGCCAACCCTTACAATTACTGGTTATAGAGGTGAAAATATCACACAGCAGCACGCACACCACAACACAGGCTGCGGGTGAGCCGTGTTCTAGCTATGCATCAGGTGTCGTCTCTGACTCCTGACCCAAATCTAAGCACAGCACTGAGTGGTATCCTGATTGATAAATGCTCTAATCTGCATAGTATGACTGCTCCTACATTTTATTCCTTGCATTCTTTACATTTTCTATACCATTCAATGGTGTGTTTGCATGTAGGTCAGAAGTCAGACACTGGTACATTGTTAATGTCTCTCATCCTTGGATGCACTCAGGTCACCCACTAGCCCAAAGGTTTTGTTCCTTGTGGTTTGAAGTAGAATGTGTGCTGCTGTGTGATAGTGTTGATGGAAGTGGGGCGGGGCCAGCGTGGAAACAGAGTTAATGGTACATCACAGTAGCCTCCATGTGCAAGCTTTGGAACACCCATCAAGAGGGACACCTCATCAGCTCCCTTGAGAGGAGTGACTGCTATTAAGTGCTTGCAATTGAAAAAAGGTCAATTAGTACTGGAATTAGAACCAATAATTAGGGTTTATCCCTAATGTTAAGCTTTTTATTTGGAACCCTTCTCCTCCAAGACCATCAGACCTACATTATTGGATAAGTTCTCTATGGAAACAATGTGAAGTGTGTTATTGGTTGAGTTCTCATTGGAAACAATGTGAAACATAGATTAAATATATTGAAAATATCTTAAATCTGTTCAGGTCTTGATGTTATGGCCTTTTAAAATGTCAATGACCCTAACAAGCTTGGTTTAGACCCATAACTTTCAAACTGAGGCTGGTAGGGAAATTATCTTCAATTAAAAAAGTCAGAATTTAACACACTTTCAAACAAAACTCAACCAGTGTTTTAGGTCTAATAGTTTTTGAGTTTTTGAAGCTTGTAAGTTAAACATGTCACATTTTGAGAAATATACTTTCAAAGTCTTATATGTTATTTACAAAATAATATTATGTGCAAACTGAGCTGATTTTTACCAACTTAGGGATGTTGGATGGAGAAATTTTGCCTTAGGGATAATTTTGGCACTGCCAGCTTGATTACGGAAAATACTAGGATGGTCAGGTTTTCAACCTTTTGCGTACTGTAACACCCACCATGACTTAGGATTTTTATCACTTCACCTAAAAAAAAAAAGTAATGACAGAAGGGTTTCAAATGGAAAAAATGTGTGAATTAAAGTCCTGGGTTGGAGGCACCAACCAACCCTTTCTTTGTGTACCTCACCTCTTTGCTAATACTGCCATTTTTCAGGCACTAGTAAGATGCCATTGGTGAGATCCTGCTATAGTTTGAGACAGTTGTTTACTTGACAATTAAGGTTTATATATATATATATAGAGAGAGAGAGAGACAGATAGACATTGACTGACGGAAAGAAGAATCTAGTGCCTCACAGGGGATCACTAAGTATAGCTTCAAGCTGGGAAATTTAAAACAAACTGTATATAATGAAGTTATCAGTATTGCCTTTGGAGAATATATATGTACATATATATATTGTTTTATACCATGGATGTGTTCAGGAAAGTAACTTTTGTATGAAGAAGTGTTGACATTTACGTACACACGGTGAAGACCTGTTTGTGGAGTTTCAGTGAGAATTGTTCAGATAATTAGTCTCTCTATTGGTAAAACTGTTCCCTGTTTATGACAGGCCTCTCTAAAAGATTACAAAACATTGCATGCAGGAGCATTGCTAGGACTTAATGGGTGATGGACACAGCATGCATGCAGCTGGGGAAGCCTGCTAAGGGAGGGGGGTTGCTGCCACCCTCCCTCCCCCAAGGGATGCCCCTGCCTGTAGAGTGTTGGGTTCTGGAAACTTAACAGTTAAGAGCATAAGTCCGAGGGTTTGTAGTTCCTTCACTCGTCTTGAAAGTTTTGTTTAGTTCAAAGGCAATATTTGTTTAAGGTAATGTTACAAAGAAAATTATAAATTCTTCGATGGCTGTGAATGCATTTTTTCCTCTTCAACTGTTACGTAAGAAGTAGAGTGTGAAGTACATTGCCTTCACCCTAAAGATATAATGCTCTGTTATCAATATTCCATTAGCAGTTTGGTCAACTTGAAATAAGTTGTTCTCAGACATAGAGAACAAAGACTTTAGTATAGATGTACTGATGATGATATTTTTCTTTTGCTGTGGCTTTAAATGTCCGTTCAGCACTGAGGGTGTGACGGCGCTCAGAGATCTGATGTGTCCACAGGGAAGTGGGTGAAATGTGAAACTATTATGTGTTGTATTATCCATATTAGACGTTTGCATTTTTCATGAGCTTTGTTTGTCACCCGACCTTCATTACTCTCTTCCTTCTTTTATTTTTCCTTCACCTCCTCTTCATTTACCTGTCCCCTTTCCCCCTCCTCTTCCTCCTTCTCCTGCTTCTATTGAGCTTTGTTTGTCACCCGACCTTCATTACTCTCTTCTTTCTTTTATTTTTCCTTCACCTCCTCTTCATTTACCTGTCCCCTTTCCCCCTCCTCTTCCTCCTTCTCCTGCTTCTATTGAGCTTTGTTTGTCACCCAACCTTCATTACTCTTCTTTCTTTTATTTTTCCTTCACCTCCTCTTCATTTACCTCTGTCCCCTTTCCCCCTCCTCTTCCTCCTTCTCCTGCTTCTATTGAGCTTTGTTTGTCACCCAACCTTCATTACTCTATTCTTTCTTTTATTTTTGCTTCACCTCCTCTTCATTTACCTGTCCCCTTTCCCCCTCCTCTTCCTCCTTCTCCTGCTTCTATTGAGCTTTGTTTGTCACCCGACCTTCATTACTCTCTTCTTTCTTTTATTTTTCCTTCACCTCCTCTTCATTTACCTCTGTCCCCTTTCCCCCTCCTCTTCCTCCTTCTCCTGCTTCTATTGAGCTTTGTTTGTCACCCAACCTTCATTACTCTTCTTTCTTTTATTTTTCCTTCACCTCCTCTTCATTTACCTCTATCCCCTTTCCCCCTCCTCTTCCTCCTTCTCCTGCTTCTATTGAGCTTTGTTTGTCACCCGACCTTCATTACTCTCTTCCTTCTTTTATTTTTCCTTCACCTCCTCTTCATTTACCTCTGTCCCCTTTCCCCCTGCTCTTCCTCCTTCTCCTGCTTCTATTGAGCTTTGTTTGTCACCCAACCTTCATTACTCTCTTCCTTCTTTTATTTTTCCTTCACCTCCTCTTCATTTACCTGTCCCCTTTCCCCCTCCTCTTCCTCCTTCTCCTGCTTCTATTGACCTTTGTTTGTCACCCGACCTTCATTACTCTCTTCCTTCTTTTATTTTTCCTTCACCTCCTCTTCATTTACCTCTGTCCCCTTTCCCCCTCCTCTTCCTCCTTCTCCTGCTTCTATTGAGCTTTGTTTGTCACCCAACCTTCATTACTCTCTTCCTTCTTTTATTTTTCCTTCACCTCCTCTTCATTTACCTCTGTCCCCTTTCCCCCTCCTCTTCCTCCTTCTCCTGCTTCTATTCTTGTGTCTCGCCTCTCCCTCCTACTCCTTGCAGCTATGGTTTCTAGTCTTCATCATCAGTATTTTTTCTGCTATCTGGTTTCTGATATTACCTCTGGGTCTAAAGTATGTTTTGCAGCTGTTCTAAGATAGATCTTGTAGCTGCTACACAGCCATCCGTATGTGTGTGGTAACCTTCATTGTTGATTTCAGAACATCTGACGGGATGAAGTGTGTAGTGAGTGTGTTCAGCCACTAACGTGATGCATGCCTGGGTTGGAGTGTGTTCACCAATCTGTACGCAGCAGTTCAATTAGTGCTCATATCAGGAAAATGACCAAGTTGGAAAAATGAACTGAGGCATAGAAAGGAACTTGAGCTTAGGAATAAAATAAAAGAATTGTCAAAACAAAGATTTTAATTTTTTTTAGATTTGACAGTAGAGCATTTTTATACTTACATTCATTTTCCAGAGCAGCTTTGTTCCTTATATGAGTATTAATTGGAGTAATGCATACAAAATGGCAAACATACCTTGCCTGAACTCTCTTAAAGTGCAATTACTGATAAAACTTTGTAAGCTCCAGCCTGTGTTGTACCATGCATGAAGATCAATTACAAAGGGCTTTGTGGACTCACAAGTGGTCTTGTTGGCGTGCGGTAAAGTTTGACAGGTAAATGAGGCAGGGCTTTGGCAATCACTTTCTCAGTAGTCACACTGTAATAAATTGAGAGTTTTGAGGATAGCGGAAGTTATGACTTTAATGACAGTATTTCAAATATTTATGCTTCCACAAGGTAATAATGTTCTTAATTTTCTCAAGCTAACAATGGTTTCCTCACCCTAGGGATTAACATAACATAGATGTAAGTAAACCTGTGCCTTGTCTGACTTAACAGTTTTTTGTTCATTTAGTTGCTGTAACACGATGTAAATGCTACTAACTTCAGCAAGCCTGCAAAGAAGCTTTTAATTGTGTTCTTGACTGTCTCTGTTATTTGTATATATTGTGTGTTTTTGTGCAGAACTTAAGGAAGGAATTGTGCTCAATTGACAACTGTGTTGGACTGAGTTTGGGAAATAGTTCAAAGAGTGTTTAGAGAGTGTTGCCTTTTAAAAGTGATTTCAATGAGAGTGGCAAAGAAAATAAATTAACTGTCTTCTCCCAGGAGTGCTGTGATATCATGAGGGCTCCTGGCAAGCTGTTGCACTCTTTACTGTTACACTTAATATTGTTTTGGGAAGTGTCCAAAATCGTAAAAAAGGAATGGCCACTGAGGCAATGTTGCACCACCAGTAGTGAAGCAAAGTAGCTAATGGGTTCTGCATTGATACTGTGGATTTGTGTGGCTGTTGTACAATCACTGCAGGGTGTAACGGGCTTGTCGGGGGTCTAAATAATAATAATACATTGATATCCTACTATAACAAGGGCAGTTATCAATATGTGTCAGTCCCTTGGCTTTTTTGGTTTCTTGCATAATGACTGACTTAATAGAACAAGCTTAAGTTTTGATTGTTCTCAGTGCCAAGTTATAACAAATGCCATAAAGAAAAATTGTAGATGTTAAACTTCACTGTATCTTCAGGAATCATAATACTGGAGTTGTTATTGTGTCTTTTGATACTTGGTTTCCATGGGGATGCATTGGCTAAGATTATTCATGTCAGATTAGACAATAGTGGAAAGAGAAGAGAGGGACACATGATGAGGGAATATTAACATCCCTCCTCCACTCATCAAGCCCCCATGCCAGAGCCTGTGTGAAGATGACTGGCAAGGTTGTGTTAGGGTTAGCATTTTGCTGCTTTCATACTCTTTACTTTTTTTTTTTTCTTTTTTTTAATAGTTGTCTTTTATGTGTACCAGTGTAGTTCTTAGGTGTATTACCAAGTGTAGTGATCAGTAGATGGTAACATTTATTGATAAGAATCAGGTACAAAAAAGCTCGCTCACTTTGGTCAGTAGTCAGTTGTGGTTTAGAGGAGGGATGTTGACGGTGACTGAACCTCCGCCAGCCAACACAACACTCACAAGGGTATGCCATGTTAAGGTCTGCTGAGCCAGTGGCAGGCCTTCAGAGTTCCTGTAGAACCATGTAGGGCCTCCATGGTGCCTTTGGAGGCACATAGGGTGTGGGGTGGTACCTTTAGGGTCATGCATAGTCTGGGGGATTCTTGAGGGCTTCATGCCAAACAAAGATTCACTGATGGCTGCAGCACAGGCCAGTTGTGGACAGGCTTCCATGCTGTTGAGGGTTTTGGCTGCTTCTTAAATTTGTAAGGAATTTAGTCCGGTGACAATAAGGCCACTCAGTGTAATTGTGATCTACTCACTCCTCCGCTGCAAGGATTTTTTTCCTCTTCATTTTAGCTTTTTCCTAATATATTCTATGTTGAAGGTGGAAAGTACTGAGTAGTGCCAGTATTCTTGCTGGTAACCTGGATGTTGCACTTCCCCTGTGTCCCGGGGTAATGGGTTCTCGCCCACCACAGACTCAAGTGCCAGTGGAACAAAGATGCACGGAGGCCACACACAGCTGCAGCGTGTGTTCCCAACTCTATCTTATCATCAGTGAGATTCTCACATATAAAAGATTAAAGTTTATTTAAGGAACAATAAAGATATGTGCTGGTCACTTAAGCTGTTAGAGGAAATATCTTAGATGAGATGATTCTAGTTGATACTTTTAAAAGGTAACATCATTGACCACAAGTAAGTGTAGATGACAGATAAATGACCATTTGTTAGATAAGATATATTTGTGCAAATAACAAAAAAATATGCAAATATGAGCTACAATGTGAGTAATGCTTCCCTTGTCTGAAAAATAAGCCAGACTGGAATATTGGCACAGCTTGGTACTCTTCCCTCTAGATAGACAGGATTTATTTCTTTATAACAAAGTGGCCTCCTGACTCTTGTGTCCCAGCCTTGGGGTGCCTCGGTATGCCCCACACAGCAGAGGCACCAGCAGTAGCAGTGGCCAGCAGGTCCACTGTTTGCCAATAAGTGAAGTCATACAGCATTGTGTGGCTGCTTGTCCTGGCACACGTTAATGGTCTGCCATGTTCAGCGGTCATGGTGTTTGTAGTAATATATTTGCCAAAACTGAACTGTTTAATAAACATTCTTCAACAGCCTGTTTTTGTCTTTCACATGAGTTGTGAATTTTAGGTTATTTCATGATCACCAGAACTGTCTGGAGTGCTTGGCCTTGGCCACAGGTGCAGCCAACAGCAGACACCAGGGAGGAATTCTTATTGTTTCTTACTCTTCCGCAAGGCTTCATGATTTTAGTTTTTTCAAGGTTTTCATAGTGTCTTGGCGTGACGGTAGATATGTATTGGTGTTCATGTTATTATAATTATGATTATTATTATTATTACTAGATATATTACTACTATTACCTACTACTACCACCACTACTACTACTGCTACTTATTATTATTATTATTATTATTTTTATTATTATTATCATTATTGTTATTATTATCTCCGATACAGAGAATAAAAACAGATACGTCTGTTCCAATGTGTTATGAGTCAGCTGACAGAAGTAGGACACATTTATAAAATTTATGGCTTGATAACAGCTTACCCTCAACTAATTTTTGCTAAGAACATTACTCAGGTTGGTTACATGTGAGACTATTTTTCCCCGGTAAAACCAAGCCTGTTGGACCCATTGAAGGAGCTGGAGGGCTTTAAAGATAGGCTGGGGTGTATATATATAGCTACTCTATGCAGCTTTAGCCCCTTGCCTTCAGCTCCAGTCTCAACTAAATTATCATGTTACTCTACCTCTTACTTTTCCTTCCTTTACCATTTACCGTTTACCGTTGATGAGGTTTCAGGGGCCCTGCTCCTCCAACTAAATCAACATATGTTCCTCTACCTCTTACTTTTCCTTCCTTTACTTTACACTCCTCCTCCAACTAAATCAATATGTTCCTCTACCTCTTACTTTACTTTACTCCTTCCCCAACTAAATCAACATGTTCCTCTACCTCTTACTTTTCCTTCCTTTACTTTACACTCCTTCCCCAACTAAATCAACATGTTCCTCTACCTCTTACTTTTCCTTCCTTTACTTTACACTCCTTCCCCAACTAAATCAACATGTTCCTCTACCTCTTACTTTTCCTTCCTTTACTTTGCACTCCTTCCCCAACTAAATCAACATGTTCCTCTTCCTCTTACTTTTCCTTCCTTCACTTTACACTCCTCCTCCAACTAAATCAACATGTTCCTCTACCTCTTACTTTTCCTTCCTTCACTTTACACTCCTCCTCCAACTAAATCAATATGTTCCTCTACCTCTTACTTTTCTTTACTTTACTCCTTCCCCAACTAAATCAACATGTTCCTCTACCTCTTACTTTTCTTTACTCCTTCCCCAACTAAATCAACATGTTCCTCTACCTCTTACTTTTCTTTACTTTACTCCTTCCCCAACCAAATCAACATGTTCCTCTACCTCTTACTTTTCCTTCCTTCACTTTACACTCCTTCCCCAACTAAATCAACATGTTCCTCTACCTCTTACTTTTCCTTCCTTTACTTACACTCCTTCCCCAACTAAATCAACATGTTCCTCTACCTCTTACTTTTCCTTCCCATACTTTAAACTCCTTCCCCAATCCCCTCAGTGTCCCTTTTCAACACTATTAATGACACTGTAATAATTTAATTTTCATGTAATTGCTTTTTCACACCTGTAATTTACGTTTATATAGTGTCTGTTGCTTAGTACTAGAAAATTTCAATATTATTCTTACCAACATAAAGATATTTTTGAGTATTTTGAGGTCAACTAGGATTAATTAACTAACTCTAGGGAGCAACTTTCAGCCCTCAACACCCCTTCACAGGACACATTTCACCCTGTACTGAGGTCTGTTTTTTCTGCTCCTTTCTTCCACTGATCTTGCTTTTCTATTTTACTTTCCTCTGCGGTCTTTTATTTTCTTCTATTTCCATTCATTCCTACCATTGTATCTTTTTAGTTTCATGTATATTAATTGTATAATCACATTCTGTCCTGCCTGGGGGTTGGGATGGCATGTTCCTCCCTTCTCCCTTGTTGTTTACCTGCATCAATAAACAATCAATCATCAATCAATCACATTAGAGGGAGAGTGGGGGGAGGGGAGGGGGGAGAAGGGGGCGTGGCTGAAAGGGTGGATGCATCTTGGCGGCGGGACGGTTTTGGTAATTACGCTAAAATAACACGAAATAACCCACGGGGAGGAATGTAGACTACGTAGGGATGAACAAGGCATACCAAACACCGAGGAAAACTTATGTGAGAGAAAGAGAGAAGAAGAAAGAGTCGAGAATGGCAACTCAAGATCAGCTGTTATGGCGGAGGGCTGACCAGGGATGCCACGTTATCGTACTCACCACACTGGATCTCCCTATTTCTAACGCATAACGATAATAAAAAAACGTCTATAATTAACATTTTTAGCACTGACTAGAAATGGGCATCGTTAGTTTTATGGGTGCGACGGTTTTTAGTCTGAAATAGGCGAATATAAGAAATTGAGTACGACAATTTGGCGACGTTGGAGTTGACTTGACAGGTGGAAGGAGAGGAGGATAGGTGGAGGCGAGCCCCGTGTGGACAATCATCTCTCCACACGAGCCACGGACACTGTTACGCCCCTGTGTGACTGTGGAGGACCCGTGAAGAGGAAGAGTGACGTTATGTTGAGGATGAGTCGTGTGAAGCAACGTAACAGCTGAGTACCGAGGTAAGACGCCCGCCCCTCCCCGCCCCGCCAGCCCGGAGTGTGTTGTTTGAATAAGTGTAGCTAAGTGGCTTTATTTCAGGTTAGAAAATAACATAACACTGAAAAACGATACAAAGCGTCACAGGTCAAAAGAAGAAGATACAGGTGATCCTCTGGAGGGCGTGTGTGGTGGTGGTTTATGGAACTCTGATTTACGACTCCCATAGTTTGCCAATGACATTTTTCTAGACATTAATATATGTTTTTGGTGAATCTTAAATAATGATCTCGATTAAGATTAGCATTTTTTCCCCATTTGGTTATAATGTGTTTTCGGATAATATTTAGGAAACCTTCGCCACCGCTGGCAAAGTTAATACTTACATCATGGATTTCTTTTTGGTCCCTGAATGCAGTGCAGTGACAAGTGACTTCCGGAAAGGAGAAAGAATCCAATTCAGTGACTATCTATTGTTGAAAATAGGGGATAATAATTCATGAAAACGTCGCCTCCTCTGGTGGCGGCCACCATGGCGACGGTGCCGCCGGCGTTGCAAGAAATACCTCCTCGCAGAAATTAGTCGTATATACATGAGGGGGGGTCCAGTTTAGCTGTTTGGTTGTAAAGTTCGGTTGGAATAGTTTAAATATGCTCCCTCACCCTTAACCCTCTGCGAGCTATTTTGCGGCTGTGGTGGCGTCACCATCGCCATGGCGGCCACCGCCAGAGGAGGCGACGCTTTCATGAATTATCATCCCCTATTTTCAACAGTAAATAATCCCTGAATTGGATTCTTTCTCCTTTCTGGAAGTCAATTGTCACTGCACTGCATTGAGGGACCAAAAAGAAATCCATGATGTAAGTATTAACTTTGCCAGCGGTGGCTAAGGTTTCGTAAATTTTCCGCGTGTTTTCTCCTGTTACGTGATGTTATATATTTTGTATAACATCATAACTGATGCTGCTTCCAAACTAGTCTTAATTTATTCCAGAATCTCTGCATCCTCCTTAAGACAATTCTTTTATTATTATTATTATTATTATTATTATTATTATTATTATTATTATTCCTACTTTCATTACTAATATGTTTGATGAAGTTGAGTAATTCCCTCAAACTTCCACTTCCAGAGTGTGTGTAGGCCGCCAGGATGGATGTCGGTGAGGCAGAGTGTGAGGCGGTGAAGCGCGCTGCGCTGCTGGTGGAGAACATGCTGCAGCGGCCCGACCAGCTGCAGAAGGTGGACCAGTACCGCCGCAGAGTACAGCGAAAGAAGGTTAGGAAACAGTCCTCAAGTGTATACCATTATATTGACTGACCTGTATTCAGTCATAATTTTCTGACAAGACTTTGAAGAGCTTGTTTTCTCTTTCTCATTCTCTCTTTGGTTATACAATCATGTATTGGTGTGGCTCGATGCCATTCATAATTTAGATGATATTGGATGTATGTATAGATGCATATAAGCTGCTGTTCCCCCATGTACTATCAATAAGTTTTATAACATGTTATTTCAGTACTAATTAAGAATCATCATCAGTCTGAAAATAAATACCTAAGTGCATTGTCTCTTTGCATTTATTATTGAAGTAATTCTCACTGTTAGTCAGCATGGTAATGAAAATGTGACACTGTTGTGCAGGCATCAGTGGAGGCCATGCTGAAGACGGCCATGCAGAGTCAGCTGGACGGGGTGCGCACAGGCCTGGGCCAGCTGCAGTCCGCCCTCACAGACCTCAGAGAGATAAAGACATGGTAAGTGGCTGCTGCTGCTGATGAAAACACAGACACCATGCACTTCACTCCTGGCAGCACAGTAGATGATGCCAACACTCAGACCATGCTCCTTCTTATGCATTAGTAGACAAACACATACAAGGAGACTGAGAGGTACGTGTCCATTACAGCCTGGGAGAGGTGGAGGGCAGTCTTGTGAGGGTGCCAGAGCTAAGCAAGGCGCTGTACGAGTGCCGGGAAGAGTATGTGCGGCACTCCCAGTACGCTGCGGCCATGGAGAACCTGAAGCACATCTTTACCGTGCCCGAGTCAGTGGAGAAGACGGAGAAGTGGATCGCTGATGGTAGACTGCTGTATGCCCACCAGGTGTGTGTGTGTGTTATTTTGTGTCATTAGCAAGGGATGTATTCTTTTCTTGGACCATAAGATTTGTAGTGTGTGAATTTCCTTTGCATTGGTGTGATAAGTAAAATATCTGTGTGTGTGTGTATGTATATATATAAATGTTTGATTCAAGATTGACAGAAAAAAAAATACTGGAAAAGAATCATACTTTAAATTTGTGCCGTACAGTAAAGTAACATTCTCATCAGCTTATTTTTTCATTGTTTGTCCTTTTGCCATTCCAACCTTTTTGTCTTATTCTCTTCCTTTGTTATCCACTTTTAATCTTTGTAGCTTTATCCTTGTTCAGTGGTCAATGACGTTTCCTTGTTCCCATGTTTCCTTTACACCTGATCATGCCTTCCACTTCCTCTTTATTCTCCCTTACTGTCATTCCTTTCCACTTTATCCATATCCTTTCTCATACTAACTCTTACTTCTTCTCCCCTTCCGTGTCCCTACTTTCCTTCCTTTCCACCTCATCCCTTCTCATGCCCTCACCTCCTCTCCTTTTCCCTACCCCTACTTTCCTTCCCTCTTTCACTTCCCATTATTCTCCCTTCTCTCCCCTTCCCTGTCCCTACTTTCCTTCCTTTCCACCTCATCCCTTCTCATGCCCTCACCTCCTCTCCCTTTCCCTACCCCTATTTTCCTTCCCTCTTTCACTTCCCATTATTCTCCCTTCTCTCCCCTTCCCTGTCCCTACTTTCCTTTCTGCTTTCTCTTTTCCTCTCCTCTTTTCTCTCCATCATATTTCTTACTCTTTCACTTCCCATCGTTCTCTCTCCGTCATCCCCACACAGTGCCTGATGGACTTGGAGAACAGTCGCGATGATCTCCTGTTTGAGCTGCACAAGTTGCCACACCAGAACCCCAACGACACGCGCATGTTGAAGGAGTACTTTGCTGATGTACACAAGCTTTCTGAGGACCTGGGTAAGTGTATGTGTAGGTGTAGGAGTTGAAGGAATACTTTGCTGTTGTGCACAGGCTTTCTGGGGACCCGGGTTTGAAGTTTCGTGAGTGAGTGGCTGCAGTTAGTGAGTGTGGTGAGAAGTATGTAAAAGAGTGAAGGAGTGAAGGAGTGAGCCTTGTGTTGTGTTAGTGACCATAATATCTTTGTTGCAGGTAAGCAGGTGTGGATCATCCTGAAGCGCACACTCAACACGGTGAGGAAGGAACCCCCACAGATCGTCACTGCTCTCAGGATTGTGGAACGGGAGGAGCGGGCAGACCAGTTTGCTCTCCAGGTATGTGCTGTGCGTGTGAGAGAGAGAGAGAGAGAGAGAGAGGGGAGAGGAGAGGAGAGACTCACAGACTGATTTACACTCCACTCCTCACTAACAAGACCACTCCCTCGGCAGCGTCAGAAGGGGTCTGGCTTCCTGCCTCCTGGCCGGCCCAAAAAGTGGCGTGAGAAGACCCTGGAGGTGCTGGAAGAAGCCGTGGCCGAGCGCATCGAAGGGAACATGTTTGAGGGCCGCAGCGACAGCAAGAACTGGCTCATCAAGCACCTCGAGGTAAACCACAACTTGAGCCTCTAGTCAGAAAGTGTTGATGTTACTTGCATATGTTGCTTGATAAGCTTTAATTTTGTAACACATACTTGTATATAAATGCTGTCTTGAATTTCAGTAGTACATTTTTGGGTTAAGCCTTTAAATGATCAATCTTAAGGTGATAGATGTTTGTACTCTAATATGGTTGATGTTTTGTTTGATTGAACATCGAAATTTACATTATAAACTTCCATTTTCATAGTTTACTATGATAAATGACCATTAGGGAAGAGAGCAGAGACTGGAGATTAACAGTCATTATATTTTTCTGCTTCATTGTGGGACATAAAACACTTAACCAGTTAGGTCAAGTTGTCTGCCTGTCACTCACACAAGGCATGAGGCAGTAAAGGGCTGTGTGTTGGCAGGTGATTCGCCTGCTGGTGCTGGAGGACATGAAGGTGATCCGCTCCTTGTGTATGCCGTGCTTCCCGCCGAGCTACGACATCGTCAACCACTACGTCCAGATGTACCACAAGAGTCTCGCCACCCATGTGAGAAGCCTTCATTTGTCTTGTGTCTGCTCAGAGCTGGGCTGCTGGCTTTGTGGGTGTACCTTCTAAAATCTTTCCTCATTTGTTCTGCCTCATACACTTTGGAACTCTCTATAGTTTTAGTTTGCTCTTCACATATACTTTTTCCTTCAGTATTGCACTCCTCAAATCAGAGATCTACTGGCTGTAATTACTGGATTCTGCTTTGGTTTTGGTTCCCTGTCACAGGTTTCCTTGTTTTCACCCGTCTCAGTAGCCCATGATTATAATGGTTCTGCTGTTGTTTTTGCATCACCAGTTCCATCTTCCCTTAGTTTTCCTCCTGCTGGGATGTAGAATTGTATTGCAGGGTAGTTGATATTTTTCAAAAGATATGAGAAATTAGTCTTCTTGGGAAAAGAATACATGAGGGGTTGAAATATTGTTTGAGGGACTAAAGTAGTCATCACGTCACCATCTGAGGCACAGGCTGTATGTAACTGTACTTCCAGGAGGAAGGAAAGATAGGTGTTGAAAAGCAAAGACAAAAGAGTTTGACCAGACAGGGTCCATCAGCTTTCTAAGTGTTCACGCCAGAAAGGGCATAGGAAACATCATTATTGGCAAGTTGAATGTTGGGCTTAGTAAAGTCAGAGGGGAGATGATTAGGAGGAATGTGCCCTGAATTGTCCAGAGCAGAATTTTCAGAGAAAGGTGTTGACTAGGTGCCAGAAGTCTAGAAGAATTTTCTATTGATGAAAATTTTTGGTAAGTTGGAGATTAGGTTTGACTCAATCCTGGGCAGAACAAAAGAGCATGATTAGGAATTTGAAGGCTCAGGTACCTGCCTGTCTAGCTTTTATTTATTATACGGTATATATAATACACTCCAATCTCCTTTACAGTTGGTGGATCTCGTTTCTACGGGACTTGAGGACAATGAGTATGTGACACTTTTGTCCTGGGTGCTCAATGTGTACTCCGGGCCAGAGCTGATGGGCCACGCGACACTCAACATCAACATGGCCAAGCTGGGGCCACTGCTGGACAACAAGGTGCTGGAAGACCTCATCTCTGAGTACCTCACGGTGAGTGCCAAAGTTGATTTGTCTCACTCTTGTCATACACTCTTTTCTTTTTCTCCTTCTTGTCCCATCATAAGAGATAATATTTATTTACTGTATTTTATATACCTAACTGAAGAATGTGAGAATGATCGTATGGCTTCTATCACCAAAGGATAAGCTTGCCCTTTAACCCGGTAGCAGCGACGGGTCAAATTTGTGGCTTTACGTGTAGCAGCAACAGGCCAAATTTGTGCCATGATATAAACCCCCCAAAATAGATGATGCATAAACTGATCACAAATGCTTTGATATATATTATGAAATGGTTTGTGTGAGGGGTGATTTTTTCTCATTTTTCTCGCTTGGAGGGACCATTAAGAAACATGATCCCCGCTGTTACCGGGTTAACTGGTACCCATCTAAACCTCGCATTCAGGCAAGAGCTGTTGTCAGGGGTCGGCTTTCAGAGCTTTAGCCCCATTTTTTTTTCTATCCCTGAATTTGTTTTTCCAAGAATGACTTTGCAGCATGTATTTAGATTGTGGCTTCTCTCAGTTGGTCTCGGATGGCAGGAACTATTGTCTAGAAGTTGTGTCTTTGTTGCTTGTGATTCCTCAGAACTCTGGGTCAAGCCCCCAATGTACTGAATGCCTAACAGTGGCTCTGATTCTATTAGGATTTTATTATGAGGTTTGTTAAAGTGATAAGCTAGTTGTATAACCAAGTTTTCTTTTGTTACATCAATTCCACATTGAAAGAGGTTAAACAAAGTGATGAATGGGTATTGTCTCAACAGAATGTGAACAACAACTATGACTCGTGGATGAACAAGGCACTGGAGATCGAGGAGAAGGAGTGGTACCGCCCCGAGCCCCCGCAGCAGGACTCTGACTCCCACTACAAGACTGAGCTGCCTCAACTCATCCACGACATGATCCGGCAAAACTTGGAGGTTGCAAACACCATCAGGTGGGCGGTGTTCATTAGGTGGTAGTTTGGTGGCCAACTAGAATCATAAGGAGAATATTGGTGATACTGATTAATTGTGAAGAGCTGGAGGAATATTTTATGTATGGATTAAGTACGCTTTCTGCTCTAATTACCACCATGAAAGAGGTCCATCAGAAGTTATCGTCATGAGTAACCCTGTTTCCTACAAAGGCAGGGTGAGGTGCCAAAAAGGCCTTGCAGTAATTATGAGGCGTGTTCTAGACGAAGCTGTTTGAGGGGGACACAACCTCCTGTATTTTAGTAGTTGCCTCATGTGACACAGTGGAATATACACTTGATAAAATGTGAAAATCCTGCGCCTTTATGCTGCTGACTAAAAGAGAGCCCTGTCATGCTTCCCCAGCCCAGAGGTGCAAGTCAAAGTGCTCATCAGTAGTCTGGAGCAGGTGAGGCTGTTTGCTGGCAAGTTTGAGGCAGCCGTCAAGAGATACAAGGACACCTACTACTCAGACCGGTCACAGGTACTTGGCTCCCACTCCATTACATTCTTTGTCTCGTACTCATTATTTATGATTAAATTCTTTTTCTTTAGATTTTCTGAACCATTTTAGTTCCAGGATCATTTATAAAAAAAATTGCTGCCAATATTTTTTTTTTTTTTTTTTTATATATATATATTTTAGTTTGATGAAAGACTGAATCAATTAGCTGAGCTTCACACAAGTGCAGAGGCATGCCATTTTCATGCCAAATTTTCAAGTCTACATTCCTGTCCATTTATGGTTGCACAGTTCTTCATTTTGTATGTCGACGCATGTCCTAAGTTGTTCAAATGAGTCTTTAATTCCCACCAACATATCCTTGGAAACCTACAGCCCTCACACTTGGCCTTGCAGATCCAGTACTACACCACCTACATCATTGCCCTGGCCAACAGCTGCCAGGCGATGGTGGATGTGCTCATGAGCATCAAGACTCAGTTCTGGCGGCCAGGCACCACCACCACCACCAACGACACCATGATTGCCACCAAGTTTGATGCTGTCCTTACTGTATACCAGGTGAATCAAGGATAATATATATCATTATATAAAAAAATATAGATTTACAAAATTATGAAATGTTCTAAGAGAAGAATGAGGGAATTAAATAAAAGTAAGATGATGTTTTTAAAGTAATAAGAATGGACATATTTATGTAAGAGTGATGCATAAGAAATAGTGTTTGACTAAATTAAAGAAAAAATGGTAGAAGTAAATTGTTCTGTCTTGAGTAGAGTGAGCAATGAAAATAATAATAAAGTTTGACACGGCTAAAAGGATTGACAGAATGACGTCTTGTTCTTGGTTAAGTAGAAAATTGACCACACAGATATCAGCTCTTCCTTTTTTTTAGCTATTATAAACAGTGAGATATAAGGTAAATTATAGAATGATCAACACAGTTTGTTTGTTGTTGTGTTTGTTCTGTCCATGTTGCCTTATTTTGCGTTTACCCGGTAGCAGCGACGGGCAAAGTTTGTGGCTTTACTGTGTAGCTACCAGCGACGGGCCAAATTTTTGCCATGATATAAACCCCCAAAAATAGATGATGCATGAACTGATCACAAATGCTTTGATATATATTATGAAATGGTTGGCATGAGTGATGATTTTTTCTCATTAATTCGGTTAGAGGGGCCTTTAAGAAACATGATCCCCGCAGCTACCAGGTTAAATACTTGCCTTTGCTTCCACTTCTTTGCTGGATGAGTCCATTCCTGGCCAGCAGAAAACGTACAAACTAGTTGACTTGGATTAGAGGTATTGCTTAATATTTCTTTTTTACTGACTTGTGTTAATCAGGTTCAGTCCAGCACCATGAAAGGCAAAGTACGTAAAGTATGTTACCTGTTACTCTTACTTCGTAGCATGTGAGGAACCAGATGTGTGACCACCTGCTGGAGGAGGCCCTGGTGGACCTGCAGGACCACTTCAACGCCCTCCTCACCCCTCGCTGGCTGCATAACACTGAGCCACTGGACACCATCTGCCTCACCCTGTCTGATTACTTCAATGATTACTCACACCTCCATCAAAAGTGTGTAAAATAGCATGAGTCACAGTCTAGTTTCTGTATCATCCACACAGGGGAATATTACCTTCAAATAGGCTGTTAATAATTCACCTTTACTATTTCTTTTAATCCCTGTATCACCATGAGGTTTGTTATTGATGTTGAAATTTATTATTTTTCACTAATTGTAATCATGCTAATAGCTTTACTGTCCATCCATCAATGAAGAAACTCTGCTAGAAGGTTGTCTTTTGTCAATGAAGTCATTCCCTTGCCCTCAGGAACTTTGACCACGTGGTGCAGCTGGTGCTCAACACGGTGGCCATGCGCTACACCACCGCCATCCTGCAGAAGCGGATCACACTCAAGACTCAGGAGGATCGCAAGCTGGTGGCTGAGAGGATAACGTCTGTGAGTCTTCATGAATTTACTCGTACCAAATAAACATGGCCCGGCTGATATGACATATGCACAGACTGTCTGTGAATCAGCAAGCTAGTTTAAGAAGCATGTGCCTGTCCTTAACCCCTTGACTGCGGATTTCCTACAAGAAGACCTCGCCAAGCTACAGGAATGGAACAAAAAGTGGCAGCGAAGAAAAATGTAAAGTCATGCACCTTGGGAGGGGATATCCAGCACACTAATACCACATGGGAAACACTCCACTATCCACCACAGAGGCAGAGAAAGACCTGGGACTATAGTTACCAGGCTACTAGTGATGGCCAAATCCGTGCCAATCGCAGCAGACGGGTTAACCCTTTAAGTACAGTGGCGCCGATGTCGGCATCATCATATGGAAAAAGTTAATCCTCTTCTAAACCTCTTAATCCTCTTCCATTTCCTCTTAATCCTTTTCTAAACCTCTCAAGAGGATATGGAAGAGGTTTAAGAGGATTAATCCTGTTCCATTTCCTCTTAACCCTTTCCATACTGTGACGCCGATGTCTGCGTCAACGTATTGAAAGGGTTAAACCGTCCGCTGTGATTGGCACGGATTTCGCTTTCACTGGTAGCCTGGTAACATTTACATCCGGGTCTTTCTCTGCCTCTGTGGTGGATAGTGGAGTGTTTCCCATGTGGTATTGGTATGCTGGATTTCCCCTTCAAAGGTGCATGACTTTACTTTTTTCTTCATTGAATTGTAGCAGCCACTTTTTGTTTCATTCCTGTAGTTTGGTGATGTCTTCTTGTAGGAAATCCGCAGTCAAAGGATTAAGTTGAAATGCATACCCTTCAGCTCAGACTATATTATGTACAATTTTTTTCCCCCAATGTCCACAGGAAGCTGAGAAGGTGGGGAGTGTGTTTGAACAAGTGACACCAGACCTCGTGAAGTTTGATTCTCCGTGTGAAGTGATGAAAGGTCTCGCCGAGGTCGTCAAGGTCTCTGACATTGACTTCATCGGCTTAGAACTTCATCGGTTACTGCGCAGGTAAGTTTAATGCTGGATTTTTATTTCAGAACAAAGAAATTTAAATTCCAAAAAAACTCATCATTGCACTCTTTGAGAATCTTACATCTGGGCCTAGGAAAAAAAATTCAGGGAACCAACATCTTGTTAGTGGTCTGATAACACTAGGTAAAGAACAACGAAGTGTTTAGTTTTTATTATTTATGAAAATAAATTATCCACAGCATTGTATATGTTAAACTTATAATATATACATAGCATTTTTTGCCTGAAATTGATTAAACAGCCACACTGAGGAGTGCACCTTCATACATTTAACCCGGTAGCAGCGGGGATCATGTTTCTTAATGGTCCCTCTAAGCGAGAAAAATGAGAAAAAATCATCACTCACGCAAACCATTTCATAATATATATCAAAGCATTTGTGATCAGATTATGTATCATCTATTTTGGGGGGTTTATATCATGGTACAAATTTGCCCCGTCGCTGCTACACGGTAAAACCACAAATTTGGCCCATCGCTGCTACCAGGTTAAGATAAGGCAATATAAAGGTTTATTATCTCAGAAAGCAGAAGTTTATCAAGGGGCCTTCATGAAGGGATCCTCTTATTAACATGGCAACATGGAAGTTATAAGCTGGCTAACCGTGAGCAGGTGATAAGAAAAGTAAGAGCAATGGAATTATCTTTGCTTAGGATCATCTGTGGCGTCAGTAACATAGATAGGATGAGAAGTGTAGTGGTGTATGAGAGGTGCAGAACATGGTCTTTTGACTGGACAAAAGTTTATGATGTCACCAGATTGAGGAAGTTGAGAGAACAAAAGTAAAAATGAATCTATGCTATTGAAGCTGTGCAGAAAAGCAGTTAAATTTAAAAGGAAAATGAATGAAGTGAAATTTGTTTGTAAATGTGGAATGGAAATGATGGATGCAGTGCTTTGAAGCAAGTGGTCTGAAATGTAAAACAATGAGTTAATCAAACAATCATTAGGGACATCAATGGGGGCTGTGTTGCCTTACCCACCATACAACATTAAACCTGGTGGTCTCTCCGTGCAAGTCTCAATGCAGGCCCCTTTCTCATTCCAAGTACCTTGATCTATTGGCTTGCTCAAGCCACAAACTCTGTGGGCATCCCCTTGCCCTCCTCCTCTCAGGGTTGTCTCTAACAGAAATGACCCAGTGAGCAGGGTCAGCTTCTGGGTTGCATGCCACATGCCCATATCGCCAGAGATGGCATTCATGGACTATGCGGGTAATAAGCTTTGAATCAATCTCACAAGTAATCACTGGTTTAACACAAATTTATTACAGCGAAATTCCATGACTCTTCATAGGCACTTATTAGCAAAGGCATGAATCCACCTCTTCAAGTTGCAAGTTACAGCCCTTGAGTAAGACAGGAAGCACAAGAGACTTGAAGATCCAAATCTTTGCACTTCTGCACACGATATACTCATGCTAAGTGAGTCGATAACACCATAGGCCAAGCCAGATCATCCCCAGCATCTTCCCCGAAGTAAAACCACTCATAGATCTCAGGTGCTCTCCAATGCATTTCTTTGCAGCTTCAAGAGTTTTGCATTTGAAGGGATGCCACAGTTCTACAGGGACCTCAAGAGTCAAAGTGAATGATAGTACAGTCAAGCCTCAATATCTGGAGATTTATCATCCATGGATTTGAATATCTGTAGGGTAGCCTGTGGATATTATCGTTAAAGATTTGGGTATCCGCAGGGTTCCTTGAGCATTTTTGTGGCTAGCTAAAGAACCTGTGGTTCACCACACACCCCATGCATGCACCTTCATACTTGCAGTATGAATTTATGGTGTTGAATTTTTCTGTGGTATGAATTGTGATATAAGACTCATACCATATTGTACTGTTATTGCATGCTCTAATTGCAGCCCAGATCACCGGGTGATCTCTTCGGAACATGTGCATGTGGTCATTTAGGGGTGACTTCAGCTTCTCCAGTCTGCTTATGTGGAAATGAATGAATGATTATGATGATGACCATAAAACTTAGTTCTCTGTGCACAACCAGAAAAAATAGCCCAACTTTCACTTTGCCGAGTTAGTAAGAAGATACAATATGTAGGCTTCAGATGGCGTCAACTCAAGTGTGGAGGCATACATTCAGTAAGCATCACAAATTATAGACAAATTATGTACTCAGGGTTGCATTTTATAAACCTATGTCCAGTGAGGGACAACCATACTGGTATTTGCAGTTCTGCCACAGCTGTGTCGAAGGTGTTGACACTAGTTATGCTACTTCCATGGAAATCAAAGGAGAAAAAAAGGACAGAGACCTGTGGGTTAGAGTATAGATGATCTTCAGTAATACATGACTTGTTTTTAACATTTTTTTACTTATAACACAACTGCTGCAGGTATCCAGACATGAACGGTGACCACCTGACAGCCCTCTTGATGCTGCGCGGTGACCTTGGTCGGCTGGACATCAGGCAAAGAGTGGCCGATATCATGGAGGAGATGAGGACCCAGCGCAGCGGGCCCACCCCCAAAAGCATCTTCTCCCACATCCACATCTCCACCTCCCTCTTCACCTAGCATGAATGAACACAGCTTTCAAGTCGCCTAATCAGTAGCCCAGTTTGTCGTTGAGGGCCGTGCGACCATCCCCAGACTGCTGTGACGGAGGCACCCACGAGTCATAGTTGGGGTCATCTTCATCGTACTTCTTCCTTTTCTTCTCTTTCTTCCTTGGCTGAGCAGGACTCTGAGGATAAAGACACCAATGTAATCTACAGATGTCTTCCAAAAATCTAACCTTGGCTTTTCTCACCTTATGATAGTCTGTCCACATTTTATATAAATTTGATTTATGTGGATGTAAATGTGTATGACCCAAACATGAGCTTACCAACTTAACATAAATAATGTGTCACTACTTGTGTGTGTAGTATGCACCTATAGCCCACTTTTTTATCAAGCCAAAAATGCACTAGCCTGCAAATGAGGCCTTTTTCCACATAGTTTCCTGCTACCTGTTTGGTTGAATAACTACATCATTGTATTTGAAATTATTGCCAGGTAATGTGAACCAACACATATTTACTAACTTAAGTTTCTCCCTCTGCTATATGCTGAGTCAAATACAAATGATAACAAGAAGAGATTGTTAAGTAATGTGCTGGTAAGTCTTAATCTGTTGGCATCAATCACCCAAGTCAGCAACACAAGCATGAGTTCAGATGTACCAAACTTCATATGTATTTTTTCAACATTAGTGCAGAGGGGAAAACAGTATCCATGACTATTACTATATTCATTTGTTTCATAATTGCAGATGGGAAAATACTATCAATGTATAATTTTTGCTGATACATTATCTATAGAAAAGCTTACAAGTTACCCTACAGATGGAATGCATACATTCATCTAGTAAGTCATTTGAGTAGATTCTGAAGGGGGTAGGGTTGGTAACTACATGTTTTCTTGTGTTTAGTGCAACTTGTCCCAATCTGCAGTTAAATATGTGAAAAAAAATACATATCAAGCAGCGTGCATCCAAACACATGCTTGTGTTACCGAATTGGGCAACTGCTGTTAACAGATGAAGTTTGTTTACATTACCTGGCAATTAATTAAAATAAAATGATGTACTCAACCATTGACTGTTCAACTACTCATCTAGCAGGAAACGTATCATGGAAAAATAGAACCTCTACATACGAGTGCATTTTTGACTCGATAGAAAAAAGGACTATAACACAGTGTACTATTCAGTGTGAGGTACCCAGGAAATCCGCATTAAGTGGAAGGTATAATAATGATTTGGGTTAAGGCGCTTAGGCTACAAGGCATCACACTTTGCTCTAGTGGGCTGAGCTGTGACATCATGCGTCCCTCACCGACTCGAGTCTTCCTCCACACATTATGTAGATTCACCCAAGATTATGAAATGATCACAGGATATTTAGAAAAAAACTGACCCAACCATAATCTTCATGAAACATTTTTCTTCTTTTTTTTTTTAATCTTTTACAAAGCTAAAATGTGAATATTACGGTTGGGTCAATTTTTCTAAAAATCCTGTGATTATTTCATATCAGATGAAAGAACACGACATGTGGAGGAGGAAAACTTGGGGCCAGCGAGGAAAGTGTGACGTCACAGCTTAACCCGCCAGAGCGAAGTGAGTGGACCGTGTAGTCTATGGATCTTGACTTGGGGGATATTAATTTAGGAGTCTCTCTCTCTCTCTCTCTCAGGACAAACTCCACAGCCACATACTGGACCCCCCCTCCCCTATTCTCTCTCTCATTCCCTGTGTGACTATACAATCAAAAAATAAAACCAACCAATGAACAGCTGCATTCCTCCTGCCCTACACCCATGATGGTTCAGGAGGGTCTCAGTCACTGAAAAGCTTACATCACAGTTCCTATTGCATTTAACCAATGAGGGCTGGGACGGACTCTGTCATTCACCTGATGCATGCCTGTCAGTGACCTTCCACATGCTGTTGTGTTTGACTGGCTGATCTCACTGCCACTTGGAATGTTTGTTTTATTAAGTCCCTTATTTCATTTGTATTATAAGGAAATCCCTAAAAAGAAACACTAAATGGAAGGTCTACTGTAGCAGCACAATTTACCACCTTATGACGGGTGGCGGGCAAAGCCTATGGGACCTCTGGATCTCAAATGGGGGGAAGGATCCTAGCCCCTCTTTGAAGCTTACCTGAGTGCTGGTTTTAAGATGTGCCAGGTGTGGGGGAAGGGTGGGGCCCAACACTCTGACCTTTTTCTCTGGTTGGCTACTTCCTGCAGTGCTGCTCTCTTGATTCTGGTCTTCAGCTTTCTTTGATGTTTCTTCGTCCTCAGCTGCTTCACTGCCTACCTGGCTAGGTTTCTTTTCTTTGTCAGGCAAATGCTTCTCACCGGCCTTACTTAAGACTTCTTGGGCAGGAATGTCTGGCTTTTCTTCCATCACTTTCTTGGCATCTGTGGTCTGTGATTCAGTTATTACTAGTTCAGTTTTCACTGCGTGATCCGAGGGCATGGTGTGTGTTGGTCTGGAGGGGCTCTGTCTGGCCTGGCTGCCCCTTACTTCATCCCTCATCTTAAATGGCCTTGACTCCTTAACCACTGGCTTCACATCATCATCATCATCTTCATCTAGCCTCTTCAGCTTTATCTTCCTCTTCGGTTCTTCCTCCAGGAAGATCTTGTGGACTCGAGGTTCAGGTTCCTGTAAGTCATGTTATTGTGTCATTCAAACAGTAAAATATGAAAATAGCCTTCCAATACTGATTCATGATCCAGCACCTAACATGTTTGTATTTATACCCCCATCTAGTACACTTCCATGCTTCTAAGACTCGAGGATAAAAATCATTCTTCTTTCTTGTAATAATATTCTTTTTAAATTTGACACATTCAACCATGAGCAAGAGAAATGTATTAGTCAAAGGTGGGCATTCCGCAATTTAAGTCAGCTAATCACTAATCCACTACTAGTGGACTAACAAAAAAATTGTGGAATAGCGTCAGCGGAAAACTTGAAAAATTAGTGGATTTGCAGTTAGCGAAATGTCAAAATTATAGTCCGCTAATGTAAACTTTAAAAAAACACCAACAATGAAATTTCTGGGAAATTCAAGAATATTCTTGAAAGTTTGGAGAAACCTCGAGATTAGGGTGGCCAGGTGTCCTGGATTTTAATGGTTTGTCCCGTAAATAAAATTGTCCTGGAAATGTCCCAGATTTAATGCACTGTCCCGGAAAATGTGTTTTCATTAGTGTCCCAGATTTCACTTCCAGAAATTTTTACTCCAACTTTCCCAACTTTGCCCTTCATTTCTCTCATAACACCACCCATATAAATATTGAACAACCATGGTGACATGACACACCCCTGCCTCAAGCCCACTTTTATCTCAAAATGTTTACTTGTTTCTCCACTAATTTTGACTTCATTAGTAGACAAAAAAATATATATTAGCTTTAGCATTGGTGGATTTGCGATAGCAGACCTGCGAAGCTGGAAAATTTGCGGATTGACGATTAGCGGAATGCCCAACAAAGTTAGCGGAATGGTGGACTAAGAAAAAATTAGCAGGTGCCCACACTTGGTATTAGTTATACCTTAGCTTCAGTTTATTCAATGTCAATGTTTTGTAACCCTGCTATCCAGACCATTAGTGATGAATGACATTCCTTGAAACATTTTCATATGTATATAATGAAGGTGAGGGCCGTAGAAAAATTGAAATAAGTTGTTGTATACCTAAATTTTCAATCAGTCTTCGATTCAAATAATTTCAGCAAGTAATCTATCAAATGTACAGAAATGTAATTTTTAGTGAACCTTATGTCAATAAAAAGTTAAACTATAAATGTCTTTCTACTCCATAAAAGCATCCACTTAACTGTAGTGATTGTGATTATCTGTACTGAGACAATGCACTACAAAGAACTGCTTGGTGTTTGTGTGTGTGTTGTACGCATGAAACGCCAGAAAGGTTTTGCCGGCACCGGGGATTGAACCTGCAACCAGCGAGACAGGAGAGCCACTCCTTAACCAGTCGGCCAAAGAGGTACCCCCCTCGCAGAGAGAGTTATGGGAGGCTCGCCCATCAGGCAAGTCAGCTGCACTACACGCATGCCTATGCATGTGCCTGCACATCTCACCTTGGGTTGGGAGGGTGTGGTGGTGAATGCTGACAGGCCCTTCAGCCTCACACCAAGACCAGCTTGTCCAGTTTTCCGAGTAAGGCTGCTGCTCCCTCCTGCACCTGTGCCTTGGGGAGTAAGGGAACCAGTCAGTGCATACAACTGTCACAATCCAAACATTATCTACATCTGTAGCACCCCAAGTGCTGCTACATCTGGTAATGTCTCACAGTAAGTGATGAAACCTTCCATCTCTCAATTTCCATACATGTAAACCCTACCCTTATTTTTTTTCCCATTGTTTGATTCAACTTTACAGATACCTAAAATATCTTTCTTAGATCTGTGAATATCCATTTTTTCATTACATAATAAGAGCTCAAATTTGTCCACAAAAGCCTAATATTTAAATCTTAAAAAATGTAGAAACTGACTTTTCCAGTCATCCAACATTAGCCTTCATGCTTCAGTATATACACTACTGCATAACAAGGAGGCACAACCTAGTTTTGAAGAAGAAAACATATATAAATCATACAACAATGTCACATCTTCAAGGTAGAGAAAACGCCTAGTAATTTTACAGTCACAGTTATGCTTAAACCAACCCCGTTAGGATGCTCACCATGCATGGACTGGTACGGCTTCAGCTCCGGTACTCCAAGAGGCCGTGCAATGTTGACCAGCCGGCGCAGCTTCAGCTCATCCTTGCGCAGCTCAATGGCCCGAAGCTGCAAACACCAACAAGCATTAGGACCACTCAGCCCCAACACTTGGCTTGTAAAATTCCTGGGAAACTTTCCACGAGAATTTTGGGAATTTTCGGGAACTTTGAGAATTGAGAAAAATTTACGTTTGACTATGGTGCAATTAGGTTTTTCTTCTCTCTCTTTTTTTTTTTAGGCTGAGATTATCATTGCCTCTTTAGACTTCAGTTTTAGAGGGCTGTTAGTGAATGTCTCAGTGGTGGTGCAGGCAGGATTGTTTAAGTGACGGCTAGTGAGGCACATGGCGCCCTTCAGCTAACCTAACCTAACAAAACCCCAAACAGTTACAATAGGTCTTAACTCAGAAAATTAATATATGCTTCCTTACTAATGAGACTTTCTAAACAACAAAGTGAGGTCATTCTTTATTGATTTATACCATAAAGTACTGCATATCATGTGTTTCAAGATACCCTAAACTAACCTAACTAAACCAAAACAAACACTACAGGTCTTGACTCAGAAAATTCATATATGCTTCCTTATTAATGAGACTTTCTATATAACTGAGTGAGGTCATTCTTTATTGATTTATACTATAAGGAGCTGGCTATCATGTGTTTCAAGATACCCTAAACTTAACCTAACATAACCTAACAAAACCTGATACAGTTACTTTAGGTCTTGACTCAAAATTCATATATGCTTCCTTACTAATGAGTCTTTCTACATAACTAAGTGAGGTCATTCTCTGTTGATTTCTACTTTAAGGGACTAATTATCATGTGTTTGAAGATACCCTAAACTTAACCTAACATAACCTAACAAAACCTGATACAGTTACTTTAGGTCTTGACTCAGAAAATTCATATATGCTTCCTTACTAATGAGTCTTTCTACATAACTAAGTGAGGTCATTCTTTGTTGATTTATACTATAAGGGGCTGGCTATCATGTGTTTGAAGATACCCTAAACTTAACCTAACAAAACCAAAACAAACACTATATGTCTTGACTCAGAAAATTCATATCTGCTTCCTTCCTAATGAGACTTTCTATATATCTAAGTGAGGTCATTCTCTGTTGATTTCTACTGTAAGGGGCTGGCTATCATGTGTTTGAAGATACCCTAAACTTAACCTAACAAAACCTGATAGTTACTTTAGGTCTTGACTCAGAAAATTCATATATGCTTCCTTACTAATGAGTCTTTCTACATAACTAAGTGAGGTCATTCTTTGTTGATTTATACTATAAGGGGCTGGCTATCATGTGTTCGAAGATACCCTAAACTTAACCTAACATAACCTAACAAAACCAAAACAAACACTATATGTCTTGACTCAGAAAATTCATGTATGCTTCCTTCCTAATGAGACTTTCAATAAGTGAGGTCATTCTTTGTTGATTTCTACTATAAGGGACTGGTTATCATGTGTTTGAAGATACCCTAAACCTAACCTAAGATAACCTAACAAAACCAAAACAAACACTATAAGTCTTGACTCAGAAAATTCATATCTGCTTCCTTCCTAATGAGACTTTCTATATATCTAAGTGAGGTCATTCTCTGTTGATTTCTACTGTAAGGGGCTGGCTATCATGTGTTTGAAGATACCCTAAACTTAACCTAACAAAACCTGATAGTTACTTTAGGTCTTGACTCAGAAAATTCATATATGCTTCCTTACTAATGAGTCTTTCTACATAACTAAGTGAGGTCATTCTTTGTTGATTTATACTATAAGGGGCTGGCTATCATGTGTTCGAAGATACCCTAAACTTAACCTAACATAACCTAACAAAACCAAAACAAACACTATATGTCTTGACTCAGAAAATTCATGTATGCTTCCTTCCTAATGAGACTTTCAATAAGTGAGGTCATTCTTTGTTGATTTCTACTATAAGGGACTGGTTATCATGTGTTTGAAGATACCCTAAACCTAACCTAACATAACCTAACAAAACCAAAACAAACACTACAGGTCTTGACTCAGAAAATGCACATATGCTTCCTTACTAATGAGTCTTTCTACATAACTAAGTGAGGTCATTCTTTGTTGATTTATACTATAAGGGGCTGGCTATCATGTGTTTGAAGATACCTTAAACTTAACCTAACATAACCTAACAAAACAAAAACAAACACTACAGGTCTTGACTCAGAAAATTCACATATGCTTCCTTACTAATGAGTCTTTCTACATAACTAAGTGAGGTCATTCTTTGTTGATTTATACTATAAGGGGCTGGCTATCATGTGTTTGAAGATACCCTAAACTTAACCTAACAAAAGCAAAACAAACACTTTAGGTCTGGAAATAAATAAAAGGTAAATAAGAGTGATGACTGGGAAAACAGAAAGAAAGAAGAATGTAAATGATCAGGACAATATCTGGAACTTCTTATCTCCACTCCTTTTAATGTGTCTCTGGAGCAAGTGCTGTAACAGACTAAGTAAGGTCTTTCACCAATAACAAAGTGCTTGAACAGACTCTCACCTTCCAAGTCACTCTCTTGTGCTTGTCTGGAACCTGGGACTTGAGGGAGTGCATGAAGGAGTCAAGGTCGTCCTCGCCTCCCTCACCCCCCCGCTGCGCCTTGCTGGCCTCCTTGATAGCCTCAGCCTCGGCAAGCTTCCTCTCAAGGTCGGCAAGCTCCTCTGTTGCATTCCTGTACTTCTTTATCTGTAGGAAGGCAGCAAGCTTCTCAGTACTTTATTGGTCCAGGAAGACAGCAAACAACTTTTTACCCTTCTCTAGGTATTTTTCAACTAACTTTCAATGCAAAGATGATCGAGGCCCCTAGACCATGATACAGCTGATTATTTAACGCATCACTGATTGTCAAGTAGCTAAAAGAGCATTACCAAGGTCAGACTGAAATGCAGTTCTGCTAACATAAAGCTGTCCGATTTTCCAATTCATAAATATTTTCTAAAGATATTCTCATGAAGTTGTTCTTACCAGTGAGTCGTAGGTCTCTGCCCCCCCCTCCTGCCCTGCTGACCCTGACGCCTTCATCCGTTTCAGCCGCCGCCGCTGAATATCACCCGTGCGGTCCAGGAAGTCATCTTCATCAGAGTCATAGTAGTCGTTCTCCGCCCAGTCACGCTTCCTTTGCTGGTGACTCTCTGTGGGGAAAGATAATGAGGTTCATGATGATGTTTAGAGCCTAATGGCTGCCGAAACTAAATAACCGTTTATTATTATTATTATCAATTCATCAAACAGATAAGTGTTGGCCTCTGCCTCACCATGTTTAGCCTGCCTGAGCAGATTCCTGCGGTCCAGTGTCCTGCAAGCCTCCATGGCACACTGCACCACCGCCTCCTTCCTCTTGCCTCGGTGGTCCACCGACACCACCACCGGAGCCTTGGTCTCCACTGGCAACCTGAAACAGCAGCAGGACCTCAGCCAGGCTACAACAGTGCCACCAATGATGTGTGATACTGGACACTGGACTCCCCACCTTGCCCTTCCTGCAAATAGCCATGCTCTGCCCCCCTCCAGCCACTAACAAGAATAATGCACCATATTGCAACAGCTGCCTTGGTGGGCCACAAGACACCATTGCTTATCTCGAATTATAGGTTAGGCTACACCGTACTGTCTTCATATATTTTTGCCATCATGGAAAAAAACAGTGCAATCAATATACTTTATATATGAACATGTAACCATAAATTGATGAATGCCGAAAAAATTGTTACATGCCCACTCCATGGTGACAGGACAAAGAGGTTAGAGGTAGAGGAAGGAAAGTGTTGCTAGAGGGCGGGTGCTGTTGAGGACAGACTCACTAGGGTGGACCACTGTGTGTGTGTGTGTGTGATGCCTCATGCACAAGACAGGCCTCTGGGTCACCCTGTTACTCACTCCACAGAGCAGCGGCAGCAGCCTGGACCGGTGTCTTCTATGGTGTAGCTTGGAGGGTCGTAGCCGTGCCGCTCAAACCAGCCTCTCAGCGTCTTCTTGGGGTCGTCCAAGTGAAGATCATCACTACTCGATGCAAAGGGATTCTTCTTTCCTTCCTCATCCTCCTCACCTTCTTCCTCTTCTTCATCTTCAGCATCCTCTCCTAAAATTTTAAAAAGTTGTAATAGAAATATATTCAAGTCGTCCCTCAAATAGTACGGTTTCCAATAGTTTGGTTTCAGTTTTATGTAGATTTTCAGAGATTTTTTTAGAATTTTTAAATTTTCCAACGAACAGGAAATTTAAAAATCCTTAAAATATCTTCTATGACGATCCGTATAAAACTGAAACCGAACTATTGGAAACCGTACTATTTGAGGGATGACTGTACTAAAGAGATACCCTCGTGGTTACAGCCAAAGGAAAATGAAAGGTAAAAAGTATTCGCCTTCCTTTATGTGTGTATAGAAGTCCAAAACAATACTTACTCATGCCCCAGTTTACGCCAGCATCTTCGCCCCCTTCTTTGGTCTTTTCGCTGCCTTCCTTCGCTTTCCTCTTCTTCCCACCCTCCTCCTCTTCGTCCTCGTCCTCTTCCCCGGTCTCCAGCCGCTGTAGTTTCTTCTTCCGCTCCTCCGCCACCTTCATCAGTTCAGTCACGGTGAGGTCTGACTCAGGCTCCATGTCTTCGTCTGGACCCTGGAATGACAGACTTGGATAATGACTGACCGACTGAATGACGAACTTAAAAATGACCAGACGGTGGTGAAGGCTATAAATGTCAGGCAAAAACTTGTCTTTTAATTTATCAAGAAAAGGCTTGCCAAAACTGAGGTGAATCTCACGTGCTCATACACTTTATATGTTGTCAAATATGTTACTTCCTCCATTGTGACTGGTCAATCAATTCTGTACCTGACTGACAGCATTACTTAGGAAAGGGAGGGGATGTATGGATCAAATTTTTGCATTGAAACTCTTAATTGAAAAGATTGGAAGCTGTTTGCTGCTTTCATGGATCTGGAGAAGGCCTATGACAGGAAGGGTTTATAGAATCTCCAAACATGTGTGAAAATGCCAGCACCCAACCTGGAAAAGTTGGAAAGTTTCGTTTAGTCGGCGCAACATCTGTGGTCATATGCCGGAGAGAGACAGAAGGGGAAGGAATCATAGAAGGGAACAGATCCCAGGAGACGGGACACAACCCCCGATTAATACCTGGTACCCATTCACTGCTGGGTGGACAGGGGCGTAGGGCATCGGAAAAGCCACCCAAATTTTCCCACTCCGCCCGGTAATCGAACCTGGGCTCTCTCAGTTGTGAGCTGAGTGTGCTAACCACTGCACCACGAAGACCCCCCTAAACCTGGATCAGTGGGAACATACTGAGTCACTGGTTCACACCCACATGCACATCCATAACAATCCTGCAGCCCATGAGTGAAGGGTGAGTGAAGGAGTGAATGGATCCATGACAATATCAGGAGTGGGCGACGCACCTGCAGTAAGAGGGTACGAGTGCTTCCTGCCAGCTTTAGCATGTGTCCGACGTGGAGGCGGTAGTACGTGTGTGGCTTCATCTGGTGCTTGTTGTGGAAGGAGCCGTGTGTGCTGCCGAGGTCATATGCATAGAAGCCGGCTGTTGCGCCTTCCTCTGCCACTGCCCGGTACTGGATGACACAGTGGAACCTGGACAGGACACACACAAGGAGGAAGAAAGAAAGGATTTTGAAATACATAAGGATGGTGATAACACTGTGTCCTGAATAGCAAGAGACTGGTGGACATACAAGCTCAAGTTATTCAATACCTGTAACCTTAGGGCCATGATGTATAACCTGGTAGCAGCGTGGATCATGTTTCTTAATGGTCCCTCCAAGTGAGAAAAATGAGAAAAAATCACCCCTCACACAAACCATTTCATAATATATATCAAAGCATTTGTGATCAGATTATGTATCATCTATTTTGGGGGGTAGCTAAATATCACGGCACGAACTTGGCCCGTCGCTGCTACACGGTAAAGCCACAAATTTGTCCCATCGCTGCTACACGGTAAAGCCACAAATTTGGCCCATCGCTGCTACACGGTAAAGCCACAAATTTGGCCCATCGCTGCTACACGGTAAAGCCACAAATTTGGCCCATCGCTGCTACACGGTAAAGCCACAAATTTGTCCCGTCGCTGCTACACGGTAAAGCCACAAATTTGGCCCATCGCTGCTACATGGTAAAGCCACAAATTTGGCCCATCGCTGCTACACGGTAAAGCCACAAATTTGGCCCGTCGCTGCTACACGGTAAAGCCACAAATTTGGCCCGTCGCTGCTACCAGGTTAAAGAAAAAGGCGAGGTAGATGGAAATACCTTGAGAGGGAGGGATGTTCCAGCACCACATCACACTGGGACTGCCGGCCAATGACGATGAAGGGACGGTTGAGGGGCACCGTCTCCACAATGATCCCGCCCTTTAGCACCTCGAAGCTATACTCGCCCTGCGGCACACCACTCCACTTGGGCTCCTGTAACAAGGGGTAGGGTCAGCATTACTGTAACTGGTAATTCCTCCTGCTTCTACTATAACTACAGTATACAGTGGTTATAGAGCTGGGCCCAGATTCATCAAACCATTCACGAGACCTGCCGTTGAGTCTACTGAAAAATCGGTCAACTACGAATTTTCCTTGTGGTTATAGAGCTGGGCCCAGATTCAGCAAACCATTCACGAGACCTGCCGTTGAGTCTACTGTAAAATCGGTCAACTACGAATTTTGCTTGTGTTTAGACGGCCCCGACGGCAATGAATAACTTCGTTCATCAACATCGGAGCTGCCTAAAGATCAAGAGCATTCACAGCAGACAGAGTTACCACAAGACTTATCAATGGCAGGTCTCATAAATGGTCTGATGAATCTGGCCCCACGATAGTGCTCACAGACCAGTACATGCTTTACGACTATTCTGAAAACCGAACCCCCTCACACACACACACCTTGTAAGGGATGGCAGCAAACTTTTCTGTTAGGCTCTGGGCAGGAGACTTGAAGGCCTTGGAAGCTGCCTCGTCACTGCTGCTGCTACTACTGCTTCCCTCCTCCTGCTGTTGGCCCTCTGCTTTGGTGGTTTGCCTCTGTGCCTTACTGATGAAGACAGGCTTTTTAAACACGACATCCTCCTCCTCGTTCATCTTATTGACCTGTTTTGTCTTGCTCACAGAGGTAGGCTTCTTGAACACTGCATCTTCCTCCTCCTCAGACTTTATAAACTGCTTGAGAGGCCGGCTCTGGAAGATGGGCCTCCTGAAAACAGCTTCGCCATCATCGTCATCCTCTTCCTCCACTTTAATTGCCTGTCTCTTCGTCTTGGTGGGGAAAGCAGGCTTCTTGAATACTGCATCATCTTCGCCTCTACTTGGTTGTGCAACTTGTACCTGAGTCCTGCTAGGGGATGTAGGCTTCTTGAATATCTCCTCATCAGGCCTGGCCACAGCCTCATCCTGCGGAGGCCCATCAGGAGTGGCCGCTGATGGTTTTGTGCTATCTTCACTTGAGTTCTCCATCATGAGACTGACCATTGCTTATCCTATTGAGTAAAAATCAAGTCAAGCAACTATAAATGGTTGGTATGCATATGATTGCAATTGACAAGGCATTTCCTGTAAATAGGCTAAATGGTATTCAGTTCAAGAGGTGCCCTGATATTCCCTCCATGAAAGAGTTTAAGTCAAGGGAAAGAGGAAAGACAGTAAAGAGGTTGTTCCAGTAAAAGGAATGATATAAGAAACATTTTTTAACTCTTGCATTAGAAAGCCGGACATGTGGATGAACTTGTTTGGAAGGTCCTGTACAGCGAGGGTCACCCTTCCCATCATTACCCTACCAAGTTAGGGTAGAAAATTGATAGATACCATGATGGATAGATAGATACCATGGCCAAACTCAGATTTGTCCAATACATTACTTTTTTTTTTTTTTTTTTTTACAACAAAGGAGGCAGCTCAAGGGCACACAAAAAAAGAAAACAATAATAAAAAAAAAAAAGCCCGCTACTCGCTGCTCCTAAAGTAAAACAAAAGAGGTGGCCGAAAGGAAGATCAAATACAGGATGGGATGATAAGTATGTACTTTGAAAATTGTCCAAAAAATGGTTTCTTAAAGGAAAATAGAGTATTAAATGTATGAGATTCCAGAGTCCAAGTAGTTGGTTTGAGTCTTTTATGTTGGTTTCATATGTGCGACGAGTACAATAGGCGTCGCGGTCAGCTGTTTCTTGGCTTCCCCTTGCCGAGGTCGCCACTCACCAGTATTTGAAGAGGAGAAATGGCCCCCCAAGATCGTTGAGGGAAGGAGATTAATTCACTTTTTTTCTTTACTTTTAACCCCTTCACTCCAGCGACGCCGACACGGGCATCCGATGGCGTGACCTTATGGAAATGGTTAGTTCTCTTCTGAACCTCTTAATCCTCTTCTAAACCTCTTAATCCTCTTCCATTTCCTCTTAATCCTCTTCTAAACCTCTTAATCCTCTACCATTTCCTCTTAATCCTCTTCTAAACCTCTTAATCCTCTTCCATTTCCTCTTAATCCTCTTCTAAACCTCTTAAGAGAATATGGAAGAAGATTAAGAGGAATTTAGAGGAGGATTGAGAGGTTTAAATGGGGATCAATCCTCTTTCATTTCCTCTTGACCCTTTCCACCGGGTAAAGGGACATGTATTTAGTCCCTTAACATTAATATGGAGGCGAAATATCATGTTTTGGAGGCGCGGAGTGATTCTCCACAATTACCACTTAAACTAACCTAACATGACCTACCTAACCTTTGCCCTCGTCGACCCCCCCAGGAGTCATTTGTTGCTGCACTGCATTCAGGGACCAAGAAATAATCCATATTGGAAGTATTAGCTTCACAAGAGGCGGCGGCTACCCTCTCGTCAATATTATCCCCGAATTTACCTTCAAATGTTTGCTGTGCGTCACCCCGCCACCACCACCACCACCAGGGGCTTCAAGAAACTGATACTATTACCCGCTTGACAGGCACCGACGCGATCTCCAGCCACCAACAGAATCTACACTACTAATACAATACTCCGCACCTTACTAAACGAATGGAGGAGGAAGGGAAATAAAGATATAAAGGAATTAATAAGACTCACCCCACCGCCTGCTCCCCGAGGCCTCGAAAAACTTAAATTACTCCACGCTACAAATGCACAAACATAATCTTCATCCACCAACAGAATCTACACTACTAATAACATACTCTGCGCCTTGTTAAATGAATGGAGGAGGAAGGGAAATAAAGATACAAAGGAATTAATAAGACTCACCCCGCCGCCTGCTCCCCGAGGCCTCGAAAAACTTAAATTACTCCACGCTGCAAATGCATTAACATAATCTTCATCCACCAATATAATCTACACTACTAATACCATACTCTGCGCCTTATTAAATGAATGGAGGAGGAAGGTAAGTACATATACAGGCAATAATTAGAGTCTCACCGCCGCGCCGCCCGCCCCGCCACTGCCAGGCTCAGCTGATCACTGTTTACATGAGGGGCTGAGGGGTCCTATTACCACTGTTGCTATTAATACTATTTATTACTATTAGGGTCATTGTTGTCTTTATATATGTTATTGGTTTACGGTCATATCTTCTTTTACGTTTACTTACATGGAAGTTTTAGGCTCGTACTGTCTTTCTTTATTTAATTTCCACAGCTATTTTATTTTTCTTGTTATATTTAGTCTTGTTTCTCGTTTTTATTATTGGTGTTGATGCTATTTGTTATTTATTCATTGCTGTTATTGTTGGTTAACCATGAAGACTGCGAGACAGAGAAATTATGGAATAGACGTTATTGAAAAGGCAAGTAAATTATGAAAGCACCCGCGAAAAATGTCTTGAGTAAGTAAAATAAGTGGAAATAGTAAAGAGGAAAGGTAATGCAAAGGTCACAAGGAGAAAATGCTCGAAACACCGGCGACTCCCATATATTAAGCCTCGTAGCGGCTATTAAACTCAACCAAAGAGGCAATACTAGTGTTCAGTAGGCAGACGAATATAAATAACTGGTGATCTTTAATATATCTGTGTTCGGAACGTAATGGGGAAGCAATAAACTCGAAATAAATACAAGTGCAATATTCCGCCATTTCAACGGTGCCACAAGGTAAACAAAACATTTCATCCTTTACGTACCTGCTTGTTGCTCCCTTTAATGTGGCTCAAAGGTCACATCTCGTACGTGTCATACCCTCCCTGTTAGTTCATAATGTTGAGTCACCTTTCTGTTCTATCCCCGGTGTCGGCAGCCTCTCCCTGACATCGCTAAGGAACCTTGGGGTATGATTAAATTAGGTCACCCATTAGCAACACGAAGACATATACACAGACAAATGCTATATAAGATCACAAACAATTTAGTAGACAGCAGGTTGACAGTGATTAGCATTAGCAACACGAAGACATATACACAGAACAAATGCTATAAAAAACCACATACAATTTAATATACAGCAGGTTGACAGTGATTAGCATAAGCAACACGAAGACAAAGACACAGACAAATGCTAGATAAGATCACAAACAATTTAGTAGACAGCAGGTTGACAGTGATTAGCATTAGCAACACGAAGACAAAGACACAGAACAAATGCTAGATAAGATCACAAACAATTTAATATACAGCAGGTTGACAGTGATTAGCATTAGCAACACGAAGACAAAGACACAGAACAAATGCTATATAAAATCACATACAATTTAATATACAGCAGGTTGACAGTGATTAGCATTAGCAACACGAAGACAAATACACACAACAAATGCTAGATAAGATCACAAACAATTTAATATACAGCAGGTTGACAGTGATTAGCATTAGCAACACGAAGACAAATACACACAACAAATGCTAGATAAGATCACAAACAATTTAATATACAGCAGGTTGACAGTGATTAGCATTAGCAACACGAAGACAGATACACAGACAAATGCTAGATAAGATCACATACAATTTAATATACAGCAGGTTGACAGTGATTAGCAGTTCAGGGGAATGTGGCTGTAATTACCCAGTTGTATTTTCCTAGTTGTAGTTTTACAGGCCTGGGCTTTACGTTCGTGTGGTCCCGTCTCCGTATCTACATTTATCCAACTTTTCCTTAAAGCTTTGCACACTTCTCGCCGATACTACATCCTCACTTAGTCTGTTCCAAACCTCTATATTTCTTTGTGGGAAGCTATATTTGATTTGAGTGCCGTGAGATGGGAAGGTTAGGATCTACATCACCAGGGTCCAGAGAAAGAATGTATCCCCTGGACCCTGTGTCATGCCCCAGGAGAAATTAATCAAGACCAGGAGAGGGTATTCGCCGGCTGCCTGGGCTGGGATTGAACCCGTGACCAGCGTGACGAGAGAGCCACTCCCTGCCGAGTTGGCCAAAGAGGTACCCCCCTGGCTAAGTGGGTTATGGGAGGCTCGTTCATCAGGCATAGTCGCCACACTACACCTGTACATCAATACATCACTCTATATAATCTATAATCTGATAAGTTATTATTTTACTGGGTATGGGTTACTCTCCTTAACTGTAATAAGCTACTATCCATTAGGTTAAGCTGGGGTTGTTAGTTTATGAACCCCCATTTCTGATTCTTTTCTTTTTCCCCTTCTCCTGCCCTCCTTCCATTTTTCTCATTGCACTTTCCCCATTCCTGCCTTCTATCTTCCCTTTTCACTTCTACTTTTCCCCTTTTCTTCACGTCCAAAATTTAAGTTCGGTTGAGGATCACTCAGAGGAGTTCATTCATAAAGTTGAGCTTGATAAACTTTAATAGTAAATTAACAAACTCCCTCTCCAAGAATACTTTTGTATACTACAGAGAACTTCATTATGTCAGAACTCTGAGGACTGACCAATACTCTATATATGCCATAATTTAAATCATCTCTACCATGAACTTGCTGTTGTTCCTTTCAGATTTCCTATAAAGGCCCGGGAGTATGAGACAAATCCTACAGTCTGGTTTGGCCCGAAGAGCAACACATATTTTGCATATCAGAGAATGTTGCCTCTCCTGCAAACATGTGGCGGTGCAGCCTCAAATATCTGTCAACAAGTTCCTTATAACTAAAAGATTATTTGGATCATTGGCACATGAATACACAGCTTCAGTGAGGAAGAGTAAGTGGACTCATTTTAAAGGTGAGCAAATTCTTACTCACAAGAGATGGATGAGCAAGTCCAGTCAACCAGACCTAGAAGAACTGTCTCTAGATAACCCCAGAGTGCAGGCCTACCTGAGGAGGCTGAGGAAAGACCATGAGCAGAGTGAAGCAAGGGCACAGACAGCCAAGGACCAAGCACACCTCATGATGCTGCTGGACCAGGTGAGGACAGGTGAGGGGAAACAAAACACTGTGATCCATGGGTTGCATCAGGAGCCTGAGATGCTTTCAAGAACTTTGTGGACATTGATTTTCCATGTATGTCCATTATTCTGTGATGAAATGATATTCAATGCTAATGTGCTTTACAACAAAAGGACTGAAACTAAATGGAAAGAGCTCCCAAGTTGATATAGGTATATGAAAATTGGAAGTTCTGTTTAGTACCTACTTGTTACATACAGCTCATCTGCTCTTCATTTTTAATACAGAACACATTATTATAACCAATGCATACAATATTTTAATTTTATACTCTGGTCTCAACTTCTCAAGGTGGAACAAGTTCAGTCCGAGATGAAGGAACTGTCTGCCTTGGCTAAAAGCAATGAAGGGGGCAAAGAGATGCAAGACCTGGCCAGAGAGGAATTACAGGAAGCCAGACAGAAGCTGCTGGATATGCAAGAGGAGGTGGGGATTTCGTCATGTATTGATGCATCGCTTGAAGCGCAACTATAAAAAAATGGATTTTAAGTCTTCTTCTCATGACGTGCACTGTCACTGGCAAAAAAGTACAATTTGAACTCAACACTCTCGCTAGTTAGTCATGAGAACAGGATGGAACTTTAAAATTATCTTGTCAGTAACATGCTGATGTGAGAGATCCTTGTTACAGTTTCATACTTTAAAATAGTTACTTTAAATTAGTGTAATTAGATGCCTGATTCATTTTATCTGGCAGAATAGAATTACGTCCAAATGAATAAGTTTAATATGAAAAGAATGGAAACAGTTATCGATCCTCATACGGCCCTTCCACACAGGTCTTGAGTGCACTTGTTCCTGAGGAGGTGGTGGATGACAGGAATGTGGTGGTGGAGGTGAGTGCCGGGGTGGGGGGACAGGAGGCCATGCTGTTCTGCCAGGAAGTCTTCAACATGTACCTGTCCTACGCACAATACAGAGGCTGGGAGGAGCAAGTCATTGACTACGAGACAACAGAAATTGGCAAGTAGTAGATGTGTCTGTCTGCTCCATTTTTGGGGGGGTTTCTATACGACTAGGGACTTGCTTCAGAGTTCCTGGCTTGGCCAATACTTTGTGTAATGTGCATGTGTAAAGATGCTCTCTTGGGTTTTAAATACCCAAACTAGGATTTTAATCCTTTTTAGTAAATTCAGAGTTATATGACTTACCTGAGGATTTCACATCTTTACTAATTTTCTTGGGCATTCCTACACTTGAAACTTTGCCACGTATTGTCACGAACAAGGTAACAATGATGGCATCCTCCCCAGGTGGCCTGAGGCATGGGTCCATCGTGCTAAATGGTGATTACGTGTATGGCAGCCTCAAGTACGAGGGAGGCACCCACCGCGTCCAGCGCGTGCCCAAGACAGAGAAAGCTGGCCGGGTGCACACCTCCACAGTGTCTGTCGCTGTGCTGCCTCAGCCCTCTGAGGTGAGCTGGTACTGTGCATACATAGAATTAGAGAGGGGAGATTGAATATGGATCCATAAAAACTTCCATACAGGAGTGTGGGGCAGAATATGAAGTGTGCAGGACTGAAAAGAGCAAAGTACTTATAATATACAGCAATTTTTTCTGAGTTCTCTCGAGTTATTCATATTATGTTTCACTTCGGCAGATTGACATTCAGATAGCAGAAAAAGATCTGAGGATTGAGACCAAGCGGGCCAGCGGGCGAGGGCCACGTCAACACCACAAACAGTGCCGTGAGAATAACTCATCTGCCGTCAGGTGAGGCTGCATCACCTGGTGGTGTGGCATCATGACAATCAGCCCACAAGCATCACTTCTACTTTAATGACACATTTATAAACAGAGGGCAGCTTGTTGCAGCCTTTCCAAAAGCATTATTCACCATACTAAAGCTAAACCAAAGGTGTACTTTGCATATGAACCATTAAAAGTTCTCATTGTAAGGTGCTGCATTTCCCATCTCCAACCAGTCTCTTAGGGAAGGCTTCTTTAGTTACGGTGTAAAGAAACAATTTATCACCCTAATATGTGAAGCAGACAGCCATTGGTTATTATAATACTGTTGAAGCATGTAACTTGTTTTCATGCACCACTGATACCGTTAAAATGTATCACTGGAGATGTTAACCCTTCATTCCCCTCTTAGGGTTGTTTGCGGAGAGCCAGTCCGAGCGGTCACAACACAGAAACAGAGACAACTGCATGAGGAAGCTGCGTGCTCGCCTCTACCAGCAGCAGCTTGACCACGACACACACCAGTACACCTCCAACAGGAAGCTGCAGGTAATACTTCACACAAATGCTGCTTTTTCTGTCTTTAGAAGATTGTGTTCAAGTTATAGGAAAGTTACAAGTCTGTGTATCACCTTCCTACTTTATTTTTTTATTATTATATTTTGTCTACATCCGATATTTTCCACAAAGTCTTATAATAAAGCCAAGAATTTCCTATCTTGTTATATTTCATCATCTTGGTAGATATTATTGGCTTTCTAGACTAAAACATTTTCAAGGTATGTTTATAATCATACACTTTTACGTAATTTCCTAAGACCAAGAATTGATGACTGATACTACTTCAGTTCAAATAGTTATTGCATATTTGAACTTCTATTTTTCTTCCCTCCCGTTCCTTCAGATTGGGGGCAGGGGGCGCTCCGAGAAGATTCGAACTTACAACTACCCTCAGGATCGCGTCACCGACCACAGGTGACCAACCACCTCTTGTTTTTTAAGCAACAGTTTTAATTTACTTGATACCGAGTCACAATATCCTATATTGAGATACCATCCTTGGGAGTTTTTCATGTATAGTATTTTTAATGCCAAATATGAAATTTATATCTTGAAATAAGAAACTAATTTACAGTTCAGGGTACAAATTGAATGACATCCTGTAGTCAAACCATTTCAAATAGTCCATTTGGGTGTTTGATTCCGCAGGTCCTTTCCTCCCTCTGCTCTGTCACACAGTCCCAACACCTATTTTTTCCCCTTTATATGTTACCTATAGGTAACACATGAGAGTACAGGATAGGTGTTGGGACTGTGTGGCACAGCAGAGGAGAAGAAAGGACCTGTGGAATCAAATGCCCAAATGGACTATTTGAAATGGTTTGACTATAGGATGCTATTTAGAATGTAAATTTACCAAACGCACCCAATACTTATAGTTAGGAAATGATTAGATTTGATTCATTGAGTGTGCAGTGCACCACAATGGTCTCAGTGCCAACTTGGGAAATTTTGTAGCTAGAGTGGTATCATATATGTTTGCAGTCAGAAGGACATCCAAAAAAGTAAACTGTAGGAATAGACTCATGACATACACTTTATGAAATGTATAATGTTGCATTTACTCGCACACTGTAAAAAATAAACTTCGGTTAAAAAGGCAACTTCCATATTTCAAAAGAAAACTGTTGGACACAGTCATAATATTACAAAGTGGCACAACACAAATGAAAATTATTTACATGTATTTGTCTGCTTCCTAGATGAGCTAAACGAGGAATGTTCATGAGGCGAGTGTCATCATGTCCCTTACTAACTTGTCTCCTGCAGGGTGGGAGTGTCATCATGTCCCTTACTAACTTGTCTCCTGCAGGGTGGGAGTGTCATCATGTCCCTTACTAACTTGTCTCCTGCAGGGTGGGAGTGTCATCATGTCCCTTACTAACTTGAGTCTCCTGCAGGGTGGGAGTGTCATCATGTCCCTTACTAACTTGTCTCCTGCAGGGTGGGAGGTCATCATGTCCCTTACTAACTTGAGTCTCCTGCAGGGTGGGAGTGTCATCATGTCCCTTACTAACTTGAGTCTCCTGCAGGGTGGGAGTGTCATCATGTCCCTTACTAACTTGTCTCCTGCAGGGTGGGAGTGTCATCATGTCCCTTACTAACTTGAGTCTCCTGCAGGGTGGGAGTGTCATCATGTCCCTTACTAACTTGTCTCCTGCAGGGTGGGAGTGTCATCATGTCCCTTACTAACTTGAGTCTCCTGCAGGGTGGGAGTGTCATCATGTCCCTTACTAACTTGAGTCTCCTGCAGGGTGGGAGCGTCATCATGTCCCTTACTAACTTGAGTCTCCTGCAGGGTGGGAGTGTCCCTTCACAACCTGGCAGCCTTCATGAGCGGCACGGACACCTTCCATGCACTTGTGTGTCAGCTGCTGGAGGAGGGTCAGAGGGAGGCTCTTCAGGAGATCATTTTCAGCAAGAACTGAGTTACCTTTGTTGCTGTGGATTCCTTGTACATTATCCAATGGTTTTACTTGAGGTATGCTGATCTTATCTGCTATTACAGCCATGGCAAGTTTTGAGACCCATTAAAATAACCCAGAGTTGGACTACGTGTTTGCTTTCTGTTGATTCCTCCTACATGATGTTCATTGTTTCTTACCTGCAGGATTTCAGATGTCTCATGATGATCTTAATGAAAGCAATTTATTCCAACTTTGGCCAAAATGTGTGTTGTGAGGCCTTTGTCCCATGATGCTCTTGGGATTATAACCCCTTGACTGCAGATTTCCTACAAGAAGACATCACCAAGCTACAGGAATGGAGCAAAAAGTGGCTGCTACAATTCATTGAAGAAAAATATTTAGTCATACACCTTGGGAGGGGATATCCAGCATACCAATACAACATGGGAAACACTCCACTATCCACCACAGAGGCAGAGAAAGACCTGGGACTATATGTTACCAGGCTACCAGTGAAAGACAAATCTGTGCCAATCACAGCGGGTGGGTTAAAACATCTTCAGAATCAGGAGTCATAATTCTCCTACCAAAGGGTGAGGGCTCCACACTGTAGAAAACAAATCTGTGGAGTACAAGATTATAACTGCTTTATTGTTTCAGCTGTACATTACTTATACAATATACAACTGTAATATTTACACGTTTCATTGTTCTCTGCATCTCCTGCAAAATAATGCATAAAACATTGCATCCACACACCTGTGATCACTCGGAAGTATTGCATACCCTCGTGGTCTGGTCACCCACTACCAATGCCCACACAGCCCTGGCCCTTGAGCAACATATTCTCACGTGTCAGACACTTGCTGGTCAAATAAGTGTCACTCTGATCCAAGATGGAAGTATAATCATTCTTGAGTGATGTAAGTGTCAAGCAGACCACCACAATTACTACATTTAGTACCTTTAGTAGCCACCTGGTGACGTAAGGATGAATTTATATAATCAAATTCGTGAAAGCATGGCTCATCACAACATTAAGGCTGTGAATGTAACAGCTGGTGGTCAGCTGTGTAAATACTGCATGAGGCTGCATTAAAGCTGCATAGCTTTTAAGTCTTATACACATGCATGTGTACAAAGGTGTATATATAATTTATTTATTCAGAAAACTGCTGGTGAAAAAAACTTGAAACTGCACTGTTGTTCAACAGTTCTTGCTCATATTGCTCGTTATAGTAACATTTGCGACACAGCAATGACTGTGTGTCAGATGTCAAGAAAGTCACACAAATGAAGTGATTGTGGCTTAGAAAAGGTCAGCCTCAAGGCATTGTAATATTTTAAGTAGTGAGCAGTGATGAGTACAAACTGTTCACTTTGTACCAATTCACACAAAACAAGCTCACTGTTAAAATACAACAATTCACCTAGAATTCAATACCACTGTATTGAGAATACTGCCCATTAAGTCTTTGGTGTAGTGAGCAGCACTCAGCCACACCTGGGCCAAAAGTACTGTTGTTCCAACCTCCACTGACCCGGTGCCCCTGAAGTCTTACTTCACCCATTTGTGTTCGGTGTTTCAATAATTGATAAATTCATCAGGTATTTTGAATACTGATAAATTTTTAGACACTCTTACAGACTTGGCTATCTCAAATGATTACTGACTGATCAAATATATTTTAAAATAACATAAAAACATATCAACAGAACATTTGATACATCTAAAACAGTTAAGAAGAGTAATCGCACTGATGTTCAATTACTGAGACTTTAAAATATATTAAAAGAATCTATGACAAAATCTTAGACCACTAAAAGAAAGTTTATCACAAAGTTATTGTGAACGACCGTCAATTACCTCACTGAAGATTTCTAGACAAGGCCACATCTACATCTGCTTCTGCCTAGTTACTTGACTAGAGAGCATGTGGCTGCTGAACTACTTTCCTGAGCTCAAGTGCCTCAGGCTTTGGTAATGTTGGATACAGCATCGTGAATGGCCTCGGTAACATAGTCAATGTTCCCGGTGGTGATGCCACACATGTTTATCCTCCCGCTGGACAGAAGGAAGATGTGGTACTTGTCAGCAAGGTGCTTGGCTTGTTCAGCTGAGGAAAACAAATAGTACAGGTATAGTTGTCACTCAAGTTATCATTGCCTTCCACATCACAAAGCTGGTGAAAGGTCTTGAGAAAAAAAATGCAACTAGAAAAATAATTGCCTTGCAGAATGGCCCACATTGCATATCCACACACCCCACTGCAAAGACTGCATCCATAACTTATATAAAATAATTCAGACATTGTCAGATCAATAATGGCAGAATTTACACAAGGTGAAATGAGTAACACTGCAGTTGTCCCCTAAAATGTCAGTCTGTACAGCTCATTATCTCTTGTGCCTAACAATGGCTCACAGCTCAACAAACTCTCAGGTGACCAAGACTTTCTGGATTTCTGGCTAAAAATCAACTCCCTTGACTCTTTTATTCATTCACTGCCTTATGAACCTTTTCTATCCCAGCATATCAGTCATCAGCTTTTCTAGAGCAATTTAGTTCTGCATTCCATAACTGATACTATTGTCAATACATGCACTGAACTTTGAGGTAGAGGGCAGAAGACCATCAGGAAGGCCAAGGAAGACGTGGAGAAAGGTGGTGGAGGAAGATATGAGGAGGCTGCACATCACGGAAGAAATGGCTATGGACCGGCAACAGTGGAGGAGGCTCATATCCCGCCCAACCCCACAATAGGGAATAAATGGATGTTAAACGATGATGATGATGATGAATACATCCAAAGAAAACTTGAGTGCTCTTACCTGACATGCCAGTGAAGGAGAACATGCCAATCTGGGCGGTGATGTGGTCCCAGGTGCCCGGCGTACCCAGCTTCTCCAGCCGCTCTCTCAGGCCCTTCCTCATTTCCTTGATGCGGCTACTCATGGTCCGGATGCATTCTTTCCTGTTGGGATGACCGCAGTAGTCTGTCATTAAACCAACTTATGCACCCATTATACAAGGATCTCTTTGGCCTGTGTGGATCCGTTCCCATAAAAATAGCATGCTGTGAGATAGTCTATGGGTAAGAGTAAGACCAGATTAAGGTGGTTTGGACATGTGAGGAGAAGAGAAGAACACATCCTGAGATATGAGCAGGCTGGAAGAAATGGCTATGGACCGGCAACAGTGGAGGAGGCTCATATCCCGTCCAACTCCACCATAGGGAATAAATGGACGTTACACGATGATGATGATGATGATGATGATGAGATAGCCTATTGCAAATGCTTAGTGCAGCAAGAGCAACAAGTGTGTTCCAGCTCTTCTTGAAACATCCTCTATCCACATTCTTTACAAATTTACCAAACACAATAAACACACCACAAAGCATTACAGTAACATAATATTTCATGTAAATATGAACGTGTGTCATCACTGAAATTAGCTGACATCAACATTTCGTGAAGTGGTAATACACCAACGATAAATTCCAATATTTTCACTTTCATATCATTATAGTTGAAAATATCCCCTTTCATATATTCTCAGTCAGTGTAAAAAGTCATATTTCCTCATTTTTCCATTACTGGGATGACAAACTTTTGTTACATTTTTGGCAGTTGAGAGAAGACTGACTCACTAAACTAACAAGCCTCAACATGGAGTACTTTTCAGCCACAGCGATAAAAAAAACATCCCACAGAAGTTCATTAAAGAAAATATACAGAGTTAAGTGTACACTCCAGGTGGTGTACTCAGGTTCACAGCTGCATGACTCGAGACGCTCTAGACAGGTAGAAGCATTCATTTTACAACTCCAAATTTTCATGTTCAGCGCACACATAATGAGATCCTGGTGCACTGGACTGTGGTGATCATGGCTTATTAAGTAAAGGGTTAAAGCTAGGTCATGGCACTGCAAGGGGGCTCCTGAAACATACCCACCTAGGGCCTGAAAGAGTGGACGCACCTTCCTGACAATGTATACACAAGCTTACCATTCCTCGAAGAGTGCAGGGTCGGTGAGCACCTTGGTGACGATCCGTGCACCGTGGCAGGGTGGGTTGGAGTAGGAGCCACGCACCAGCAGGGTCAGCTGGGACCGCACAGGGGTGATGACTGAGGAGTCCTTCAGCAGCAGCACCAGGTTACCAATACGCTCGTCTGTAAGATAAAAATGCCATGTGCTGTAATTTTCGTCAATCAGACAAACTTGTAGCTGAATAATTTAAGGTCAAAATGCCATTTTATGAAACGTAATCATCTTATATGTTTTATATAAAAACTTATTTACACTTTTATCATAGCTTGTCTTCTGATAAACTTCATGTAACAGTACAAGTACCTTCACAGCATAGATTTTAAAATGTACTTAAAAATAAAGAAACAAAGAGGTATTAAGAAGATATGTATGCCGCATCCTCTCATTATGCAAATTAAAAAAATAATAATAAGGTAGGAGAGCAGAAAGAGGGTCAAGTAGTGTGTGTGAATGGCTGAGCCTTTCCAGTATCTTTGCTTATCCCTCTCCAGCAGGGTGAGAAGAGACTCTAACTTACTAATGACCCCAGTAAAGGTGCACAAAACTCACTGTAAAGTCCAAAGTTCTTAGAGAAGGACTGTGTGCCCATCAATTCAAAGCCACGGTCAGCAAAGTAGCGCACAGACCAGGCATCAGCGTCCAGGTCACCAGAAGCAAAACCTTGGTAGGCAGAGTCAAACAGAGGGAACAGCTTCTTCTGCTCACAAACGTCAGCAATCTGCTTCCACTGATCCTGAAACAAAACAACAAACAAGAGGTGAAAACAAAGCTTTGCCAACTTGATGCCACTCATTAAATAGGAGCAAGTTCCTGATGTTCCCTCATGAAGATTTGCTTTACTTCATAATACTTCCTCCAACATCACTCACTTCAGTAGCCAACTGTTCTAAGGCATACATGATTTTCAAGGAAGGAGAAAGCTGGTAAATGCCACAAACAAACCTGTGTGCAGTCAACACCGGTGGGGTTGTGGGCACAGGCATGGAGGATGACAACAGAGTTCTCTGGGGCATTGTTCAAGTCCTCCAGCATGCCATCAAGGTTCAGGCCGCGTTTCCCTGCATCCCAGTAGCGGTATGTGCGGAGGTTGGTGAAGCCAGCCAGATCGAAGATAAGTCGGTGGTTGCCTGGCATGGTAATAAAAAGGGTAATTCAAGGCTGGGCATTAAAGTTAGAAAATAAAGATAAACTTATCTTTATTTCTTCCTATCCATCATGTTAGCATGTCTCCCTACATACAGCTCTGATGCCTTGTTCATATATATATATATATATATATATATATATATATATATATATATATATATATATATATATATATATATATATATATATATATATATATAATTTAAATCATTAGATATTTTACTCTAGATATAACACTTAAATCATTTTAAATACAGTATATTTAATTTTGATTTAAATCATTATTTTTTTACTCTGATTTAAATCGATTTAAATCACTTGATTTAAATCAAAACAACCCTGCCTTAAAGAGAAAGTCAAATAGATAACTTTTCAGAATCAGAATGGGTGAAGAATCAAACTGCAATACTTGTTTGGAATTATGGTGATTTGGTTGATGAAAATATCAATAAAATAAAGTGGTAAAATAAATAAGTAAACTTTTAACATACATATCTTGACATTGATTAAAAGAAACACTCACCCCATGTAGGGCTGGAGTAGTAGACTGTGTCATACTTAAGAACACCGTGCAGGAAGTCTGCCGCCACCCGCAAGCCACCCGTGCCTGACAGGGTCTGCACAGAGGTTACCTGAGGGAAGAAGGAGTGCCACAAATATTAAAACCACAGATTACAGAGACTCAAAATACAATAGTAAGACATTTTTTAAACATTACTGTCAATGTAGCGTTCATAAGAAAAGTCTTGTCATTGTTCCACTGTCATTGAAAGAGTTAAGTAATCAGCTCTGTCAATTCTGTAATAATCTAATTTTGCTACAGGTATAACTTGCCACTGTTAACTGCCCATAACACACAATAAAGAAACCAATGAGTCTTCCCTAACTCATAATAAGCTCAGCAGCTTGAATGCAGCACAGCACCTCACCCTGCCCTCAGAGAATGCAGGATGAGAGGCTCCCAATAGGATCTTGGAGGCAGCGACGCTGAACGCCTCCAGCCCCAGGATAGGGAAGTATTCATGGGTGAGCGAATCATCCTCAGCCAGTAGCTTCTCCACCTTCCTCACCACCGGCAGCACCCATGGCTTGCCCTCATCCGTTCGGTAGGCTATGGGATAAATGTGTATGAGGGATGAAAATACCAGAAAAGAATTACTCAAAAACTATGCATTTGCGACGCATTTCATGTTTACCACCGCATTCCCCGAAGTCTCAATGGCCCCCTAGCCAATTTTGGTTGCGAGGAGTGAGTATGGGCAAACACTAGAATAATACCCAGTTCCAAGACAAAGGATGCCAAGGGGTCACAGGATTTTTGTTAAACATATGTTTTTTAAATGTCACTAAATAAATGAGAAAGTTTTTTGGAAATATATTCTTCAGAATTTCAAAGTTATGTTTCCTACTAAGATAGAAGTTGAAATTACTGAGGAGGCCTTAAACATCAAGTGACTAGTTTAAGTCTTTCAATAAATTCATTACCTGACTTTGTGTATTTTATTTCCCTTGGGGTCCAGTCAACCCCCAAAGTATGGAAAGTAGCAGGATTTAAAGGATTACCTATCTAGGGGTATACAGGGTATATTGATCTACCATCACCTCAGCAGTCAATATGTGTGGGACAAACAACGATAAGGGAGAAACACCGATAAGCTGAGGGTTCAGTGCGAGTGGCGGGGCGCGGGGCGGGGGTCACCGTGATGGACAGACGCGAGCACCTCTTGCCCTCACCGCCCACCCTCACCAACACGCCAAAAAAACGCCTTTCCCTCACCTACAACATGCACGAGTGACTGCCATTGCTACAAACACTTCACTAAAACGTCTGGTAGTTTTTGAGAATCACTACGCGTCTCCAAAATACGATATTATACTTAAGGGACGAAATACATGTCCCTTAACCATAAGTGAAGATAAGTGGCTATTTCAGTTAGATAGAAAATAACATAACACTGAAAAGGAAGGTGTGTGAACAAGAAGAAGGGAGGAACGAGAGGAGGAGGACCTAAGAAGCGATACAAAGCGTCACAGGTCAAAAGAAGAAGAAGAAACTTAAAAATAGAAAAAAATGGTAAAGAGAGTGACATGTATTTCGTCCCTAAGTATAATATGGAGGCGTAATATCGTATTTTGGAGGCGTGTAAATGATTCTCAATAATTACTGGCGGAAAAAATAAAAGTACAGAAAAAGGTACCAGAAAAAGTGGTAAGGGTAGTCACATGTATTTCGCCCTTAAGTATAATATGGAGGCGTAATATCGTATTTTGGAGGCGGGTAAATGATTCTCAATAATTACTGGCGGAAAAAATTAAAAGTAAAGAAAAAGATACCAGAAAAAGTGGTAAGGGTAGTCACATGTATTTCGCCCCTAAGTATAATATGGAGGCGTAATATCGTATTTTGGAGGCGCGTAAATGATTCTCAATAATTACTGGCGGAAAAAAATAAAAGTAAAGAAAAAGATACCAGAAAAAGTGGAAAGGGTAGTCACATGTATTTCGCCCCTTAAGTATATGGAGGCGTAATATCGTATTTTGGAGGCGTGTGGTGATTCCCAATAATTACGAAAGGTCTTTTAGGCATATTGGAAAACAGTAAGCCGGGCGGTGTACCTCCCACACTAAGGTTGACCTTCTTCTCGTGGGTGGAATCCGTGAAGGCCTTGCTGACGGCGAACACCTCAATGGGCGGCGCCTGCTTCACCTCGGCGAACCTGGTGGCCATGGCAGCGGCGATGAGGAGGAGGAGAAGAAGAGAGAGGCGAGCAGCACACAGCACACACTGACACACACACCTTCGGAGCACCTCAGGGGTATAAGTGCGGGGACGGACGGTTGCCAGTAGTGTTCAACCCCTTATCTCCTCCTTGAGCGTGACACAACTCCATCATTGTCACTCAATCAAGCTTTATTATCGCTATTTAATCATTCTAGCTATCATTTTTAAAGTCAGCATATTAATTTAACCCAGTTCAGTAATTCCACGGGTTCATTTAATGGTTTAGGTCACCCATTAAATCTTTCTAGCTATCATTTTTAAAGTCAGCATTTTATTTTGACCTATTAGAGGAATTCCACGGGTTCATTTGCTTCTGGAATAAGGGTTTAGGTCCCATTAAATCTTTCTAGCTATCATTTTTAAAGCCAGCATATTAATTTAACCTAATACAGTAATTCCACGGGTGTATTTGCCCATGGAATAAGGGTTTAGGTCCCATTAAATCTTTCTAGCTATCATTTCTAAAGCCAGCACATTAATTTAACCTAATACAGTTATTCCACGGGTTCATTTGCTCCTGGACAATGGTTTAGGTCCCATCTTAATCCTGTTTTCCCCTCCAATCCCCCTCCGGCCGGTGTGTTCAGGCGTTTATTGTGTTCTAGTGACCTTGCCTGTTTTTTTTATTTATCTGGATCTTCCCCGGGCCACTGATTAATGTTTTATACAGCCCTTTGTCAGGACACGACCACGCCCTATTATATAAAATCTGCATGTATCAGGGCCAACCATCCACTCGATCGGTGCAATGATATGGTAACTGTGTATGTGTGTATGTGTGTGTGTGTGTAACCATATTGCGTGTAACCCACTTTAAACGACCTTGGGATTAGATCAAAATAATTGATTGAATATTTGATAAGTTTATTGTTGCAGATACAACAAAGGAGAAGGGAGGAGCATGCCGTCCCAACCCCCAGACAGTATATTAATTGTTACGAATGTGCCGGGGTGGTGTAACAATATATATACAGAGTGTAGTTAGTATAATGACATAGAGAAAAGTAGGCTACAATCAACACTAGGGGCCAGCCACAAGGAACTGCACACAGGAGTTATATATAAACTATTTGGCATATATATTTAGAAGACTGGGCTATGGCAAGAAGCAGGAGTTCTCTGGCCCCCCGCGGAGACTGTACGGGCAGGTGAGGACTCGCGGTAGATCATAATGAGTGAATTTTAACTGTTTTTGTATCCCACTGCGACAGTAACTAATCATATTGTAATAATTCCTGCCGCCCTCCTTCCCTCCCTCTCTCCATAAAATTTATATACTGCAGTTAATAATAATAATAATAATAATAATAATAATAATAATAATAATAAATACTACTACTACTACTACTACTAATAATAATAATAATAATAATAGTTTTATCTCGCCCAGTGGCATATATAAAAATAAAAAAACAGGACAAGAAGAAAACATGGCGTTGAACCAGTGAGTTTGCGTTCACGAAAGCTAGTAACATATATTAACATGCTTAGAGGGTTGTTTCTGTGCAAGGCTACCTGAGTGGGGGAGACCAAGGGGACGCCCACGTAGCTCATGACCGGGGGAAACTGAGAGATCCTGCCAAAAAAGGGTAACTGGGGGGAGCTTGCATAGGTGGACCGTCGGGGGTGGAGGCGGCGGGTGAGTGAAGCGACACGCCCCCAGATATATGCTCCTGCGTTGCTCTCTTTCGAAGCAAACTATTATACAAACTAAATTATTTCTTTCTTTCTCTCTTTCTTCCTTTCTCAAGCTGCCTGTCTATCTATCTATCCATCTATCTATTATAAGTTTGTTTATGGTCAAATAACTAAAAGGCCATATATAAGAAAACATCCATTGTCTTAAGTGTTGATATATATTTCTCTCTTCAAATACAACTTATACTAAATTCTTGATATAATAATAATATGTATGTTAGAGCACTCAAATGATATATTATTCAATTATTATAATACTCCGACGCGCTCCAGCTGCCCTCCTTCCTCCTCTCCCTCCCTCCCTCCCTCCCTCGCTCCAATACTGAGGAATACTCGTGTGGTCAAACAGGTACGCAGGTTAATAAGGTGTTAGTGAGGTGCTTTAGAACACACATGTAAGTTATGGGGTGCTCTCTCTCTCTCTCTCTCTCTCTCTCTCTCTCTCTCTCTCTCTCTCTCTCTCTCTCTCTCTCTCTCTCTCTCTCATTGTTTGCCGCGGGAGATCAACGTAAGTGACTATTAGCGTTTTAGAAGATAAAGAATAATCAGATAAGGTCGATCATATCACTTTAAGGAGAGAGAGAGAGAGAGAGAGAGAGAGAGAGAGAGAGAGAGAGAGAGAGAGAGAGAGAGAGAGAGTTTGTTGTAGCCTATAGGAATATAAATTGTCAAAAAGAAGTAGGTACGGGTTTGGTAGATAGTATATGCATGAATGTACATATATGTTTTTTTATGTATGTCTTTATGCATGTATGTATGTATGTATGTATGTAAACATGTATGAATGTATATTTATGTATACAAATACGAAGGCTATAATACCGGCTCATAGTACTTTGTCTTCCACTGGGCCTGCTGCTGACACAAAGGTAAGAATTCATTACATAATTTATATTTCCACATCTTTTCAGTCCAGCTTCAAAGTGCTGGAGTCGGCCAGTACTCTCATTCAGTCGACCCATATACTCGTACTTGAGAGCCCTGGAACAGGCTACTTTTGCAAAGGAGGGTCCATTCTTCTTACAAATCAGATTCCACCCTCTATAAGAAGGAAAGCACAACTGAATCTAATTGTGATGGACTTGAAGGGCATTCTATATAGCGTTGTTAGGTATTTCCCGTGCAAATGCGTACAATGACGACTGTTGTCTGAAGCAAGTAGCCTATTGCCTGCTTCACGACATTCTTCATTCTCTCTAACATGAAAACTACAAAGATATGTCTCCGAAAGATACAATGAATCTAAGTTATGGGCTTCGCTTTCTTCAGTCATCTTCCAAATGTTGTGCTCTGAGGCACCGGTGTGGCCAAATCTTTGAAAAATATGTTGAGGAAGATAAGATAAATCTTTTGAAATGGGCTGCCTTTTCCAATGTAGTGACCCGCCTGATGCGGAAAACCTCCCAAACGCACTGGATTAGTGGGACACCTCTTTAGCCTCATTGGTAGAGAAGTGGCTTCCTGTTTGGCAGGTAACATTTGTTCCCCCTTTCCGGGTCTGGATAAATTTCTCGTGTTTCGTGACACGTAGAGGAAAGCGGAATCGAGCGATACAAGTGGTGGCAAATATTCTCTCCAAAGAGTTATAGCAAACGCTACTTTCAGTTGGAAACACAGAAATCAATCTAGATGAGAAAAGGAGCCGTGTAGTCACCCGCCTGATGGGAAAAGCCCAGCCAACTAACTTAGCTTGGATAGCATTTTTGTTAGCCAGACTGGTAGGGGAGTGGCTTCCCATCTGGCCGGTCGCTGGTTCGATCCTCGACGCCGGTTACATTAGTCTCCCCTTTCCGGGTTTGGATTAATTTCTCGTGTTTCTCGTGACACGCAGAGGTCGTGCGAATGTAAGGGAAAGGGAAATTTCGGGCAATACACCAAGCCTTCCCTCAATGATTTGACGCAACCAACCAATGGAAATTTAGATGTGTTGTTTTAATGGGCCTAAAGATCCATACAAGGCCACAGCCCTGCTAGTTTGGGTTGCAGGAGCGCACTGCTTCCACCGGTGACTCGGTGTAAGCCACGTGATCACCATGCAGTTCGGGAGTCACCTCTTTTGCAGTGCCAAACCTAAGCAGTTTCACAACACATGCAGGCAGGTCATTGGAGGCCCATGGAGGTGGTTTGTGGCCTGGTCCACGGCTGTAGCGATGGGCCATACCAATGGTCTATTGTAGTGGGCATAGTGGTGATTCGAATCGATGTTCCGTAGTGATGGTCCGTAGGAGTGGTCTTCAGTACGTGGCCGTTGTCCCCTTGCCGTCAGGAATCCTTGGTATGCAATGGGAGGTCAGGGCGATGGTCTGTGGTGGAGGTCCGTGGCGGTGGTCCGTGGCGGTGCCTGGTCCGTGTCTGGCGGTGGTGCTCAGTACATGGCCCGGGTTCCCACACCGTTGCTGTCCACCACGAACTTCCATACTCTGTTGGGTCCAATCTCAGCGACGTAGATGGCGGTGCCGTCCCCGCTTAGGGCCACGGCGTGCGGGTTGTGGAAGCCCCGCGAGGGCCGCCACATGTCCTTCAGCTGCCCATCACGCAGGTCTGTTGTGAAGCCCATGGCGGCGCTCTCCCCCTCGCTGCCGCCCACGCTCACCAACGCCCCCTCTGTAGGGACACACAGGAGGATTATTATATAGTTAGGTCGCCCTCTTACTGTCTCTCACGCCGGAACCCCTCAGAAGGAACACACAGGAGGATTATTAGATAGTTAAGTCGCCCTCTTACTGTCTCTCACCCCGGCACCCCTCAGAAGGAACACACAGGAGGATTATTAGATAGTTAGGTCGCCCTCTTACTGCCTCTCACATCCGCCAGCCCCCATAAAAAATAACACATGGTAAGAATCATTGGTTAGTTCTCCCATACACTCCCTCTCACGCCCACTATAACCCTCGGAAGGAAAACAAAAAGACTAAGTTAGCTCCCTCATTCATTGCTTCTCATGCTCATCAGCGCCACTCAGAAGATCACATGACGGGGATTATCAATTAACTCTGCCTCTCATTCCTTCTCACGCTTTTACTCAAGCTGACTCTGCCTCTTCTAAGGGTATAGGGTACACGAGAGAATGATAATACCGTTAGTTAGTTCAAGCAGACTCTCCCTCTTGGTTAACTTCGTATATTACTCGTATATATATAGTACCTCTCCTTTCCTTCGACGGCCCATTCTCAAGCACTAACAACACTTCTGACGGCATACACAGAAGAATTAGTTGGTAGTTAGCCCATGCATGTTTAATATAAGTAAACATTCCTTCCCCCAACGCTACTAAGCACCCAGAGTATAGCATCGCCTCAGTAAACTCGTAAGGATATTTTTTTTTTGGGGGGGTGGAGGGGACTGCCTGTAGCGTCGGTAGGCCCCAGAACGATAATGGCGCAGGCGGATTTTATTTACAGTGGCTGCCGTGATATATGACACGTAAGAATAGTCACTTAGTTAGCTCATAGTTACTGCACGGTTCATTTTAAGCCATCATCCATCCATCCATTCGTCACTTGCATGCTTTGAGTTGCCCCACGTGTTAATTTAGCCTGGTACCTCCGGGGATCATGTTTCTTAAAGGCCCATCTAAGCGAGAATTGTGAGAAAAAATCATCACTCACGCAAACCATTTCATTATATACATAACGCATTTGTGATCGGTTTATGCATCATCTATTTTTTGGGGTTTATATCATGGCACAAATTTGGCCCGTCGCTGCTACACGGTAAAGCCACAAATTTGGCCCGTCGCTGCTACACGGTAAAGCCACAAATTTGGCCCGCCGCTGCTACACGGTAAAGCCACAAATTTTCCCCGTCGCTGCTACACGGTAAAGCCACAAATTTGGCCCGTCGCTGCTACACGGTAAAGCCACAAATTTTCCTCGTCGCTGCTACACGGTAAAGCCACAAATTTGGCCTGTCGCTGCTACACGGTAAAGCCACAAATTTGGCCCGTCGCTGCTACACGGTAAAGCCACAAATTTGGCCCGTCGCTGCTACACGGTAAAGCCACAAATTTAGCCCGTCGCTGCTACACGGTAAAGCCACAAATTTTCCCCGTCGCTGCTACCAGGTTAAGGAGGAACGAACAATCTGTCAGGGTGATAAGGGCTACTATATCCATCTGCTCTATTAGAAGGTCCTCGAGTTTGGACGGGCTAACTTGTCTCCCGCTATCGAAGTTGAAATTGATTGAACCGTTAAGGGGGAGCGACCAGGGGATACTCTCTCTCTCTCTCTCTCTCTCTCTCTCTCTCTCTCTCTCTCTCTCTCTCTCTCTCTCTCTCACACAAAAAAAAACTACTTACTGATCAGTTAATCAAATATTCAATCACTTAATCACTCAAATTATCTATCAAACCATCCATCTACTCATCTATCTATCTATCCATGTATCTATCTATATATCAATCAATCAATTATTCTATATACCAATCTACCTATTTATCTACCTATTGATTTATCTGTATCTATCTATTCTTCTATCTATCTATCTATCTATCTGTCTATCTATCTATCTATCTATCAATCAATCAAGCAATCATTCTATATACCAATCTACCTATTGATTTATCTGTATATATCTATCTAGTTTTCTATCTATCTATCTATCTATCTATTTAATTATCAATCATTCTATCTATCTATCAATCATTCTATATACCTATCTATACTTCTATCTATCTATCTATTTATATGTCCTTTATAACTTACTGAAGGCGGCCACGTCGAACACCCTGCCGTGGTAAGGGTCCTGCAGGGTTCTCAGATGCTCGCCAAACACGTCTGGCTCCTGCACGCCGGCGCGCATGCACACCACCCGCCTGTTCTCGCGGTCGGCCACGCAGAGAGAGTCAAGGCTCTCGTCCAGGGCCAGCCCGTGGGGGACGTACAGGCTGCTGGGGCTGCCGTCGCGTCCTGGGTGGGTGGGTGGGTGAAGGGAGAATATAGAGATAGTTAGTTAGTTAGTTAGTTAGTTAGATAGTTAGATAGTTAGTTAGTTAGTTAGTTAGTTAGATAGATAGATAGATAGTTATATAGATAGATAGATAGATAGATAGATAGATAGATAGATTGATTGATTGATTGATTGATTGATTGATTGATTGATTGATTGATTGATTGATTGATTGATTGATAAATAGGTAGATAGATAGATAGTTGGATAGATAGATGGATAGATAGTTGGATAGAGAGATAGATGAAGAGAGATATATTTAGACAGAGATAGATATAGTTTATGAGATAGAGATAGATATTTAGAGATAGACAGATAGAGATATATTTAACATGCACTATTGAAAACGTTATATTGCCTTGTTTACACCATACCAATTAGTCTACAATATAAATAAACATATGGACTGACGCAATAAACAACAATATCCATATGCCATAGTCTGGGAGCCGCTAACCAGCATAGCACTGTAAATAGACTAATATATAAAATAGTTTGACTTTAACCCGCCCGCTGCGATTGGCACGGATTTCGCCTTCACTGGTAGCCTGGTAACGCATACTCCCAGGTCTTTCTCTGCCTCTGTGGTGGATAGTGGAGTGTTCCCCATGTGGTATTGGTGTGCTGGATACCCCCTCCCAAGCTGCAGGACTTTACATTTTCTTCACTGAATTGTAGCAGCCACTTTTTGTTCCATTCCTGTAGCTTGATGATGTTTTCTTGTAGGAAATCCACACTCAAGGGGTTAAGTGACCTACAGGTTCTAAATAACTCGTGATTAGACAAAATACATATCCTTAGACCTGCCATATCCTCCTAATCCCCGTCGTATCCTCTCCCCATCCTGCAGGACTCACCAGGGTGGCCGAATTTGTCCTTCAGTACGCCGTCGGGAGCGAAGCGCAGGACCCGGGCGTTGCAGTAGCCGTCCGCCACGAAGAAGTCGCCGGAGGAGGCCACAGCGACGCTGGTGGGCTTGCAGAAGTGGGTGTTGTCGCTGCCGGGAACGCGCGGCTCGCCCAGGATCAGCTCAGGCTCCTCGCCGCCTGGAGGGAACTGTGGGAGAGGGACGAAGGGAAAATATGAATGAGTGAGGGAGAGAGGGAGGGATGGATGTTATGGGAGACATTTTTTTTTTTTTTTACAGCACAGGCATAAAAAAAAAGGTAAAAAATGTGAAAAAAAGTCCGCTACTCACTGCTCCTAAAAAGACTTAGAGGAGTGGCCGAAAGATAGGTCACTTCGATACGAGTTGCTGTGGCTGTTGATATACTGATGTTGTTGCGGAGAATTGAGCTTTTGCATAACCAAATTAGTTAACGAGAATAGTCATGTTCACGTGACTGGTAATTCCTATATTTAGCTGTAAGGCAAAGATAGGTAGGGGGCATGTGTAATGGTGTGTGTGTGTGTGTGTCTGTGTGTGCTGCCTCCCGGAACTCCTTCTTGGTTTACTTGGACGGTTTCCTCTAGAGTCCGGGTTGATGGGTGGTCTTCAGGATAGCATGTGGGTAGTTTTAAGCCACTCGGCGGTGACTGAAAAATCCGAGGTGGTAGCGTGGGGATTCGAACCCGCGTCGTCCATCATGCGGTGAATGTGGGCCCAGCACGCTACCACTCACCCACCGCCTACCCTACCCTCCTGTCACATTGCTTCGGTAAGGTCAGGATTTGGGGTACTGAACAAGCTGCCTCCTATCTATCTGCGCCTTACATCCCTCAGTCGGCCAGTCATCCTCCGTGGCACAACCGAGAGAGCCCAGGTTCGATTCCCGGGCGGAGTGGAAAAATTTGGGCGGCTTTTCCGATACCCGACGCCCCTGTCCACCCAGCAGTGAATGGGTACCAGGTATTAATGGAGGAATGTGTCCCGTGTCCTGGGATCTGTTCCCTTCTATAATTCCTTCCCCTTCTGTCTCTCCGGCATATGACCACAGATGTTGCACCGACTAAACTTCGTGACACCCCTTACCTTAAACACCTGGTGAAGGCCCACGTCCGTCAGCCAGGTGTTGCCTCGCTGGTCCACCGTCAGGCCGTGGGGCAGCAGGAAGTGGCCGGCGCCCCAGGATCGCACCACCGCGCCAGACTCCGGGTCCAGCACCAGCACCACGTCCTCCCCCAGGGGCCCGTCCTCGCCCTGGTAGTGGTGGGTCACGTTGAACGTCCTGAGGAAGCACCAAATCAGTATTCTTAGACGCTTCTCGACTCTCATAGCAATTATTTTTGAAGCTCACGAAGAATATTAGCCGCGGGTTCTCATGAGTTTATCGCGTTCATGATGCATACGCCTTTTCAAACTATCACTAGGTTCATAAAACTATTCCCAGTGAAGTTCCCACAACCTTTACGAAAGCCTTAGCATATGTGGGTGTTTTTCGCGTACATGATGCATCCACCTTTTCAAACCCTCACTAGGTTCATAAAATTATACCCAGTGAAATTCCCACAACCTTTACGAAAGCCTTAGTATATGTGAGTGTTTTTCGCGTACATGATGCATTCACCTTTTCAAACTATCACTAGGTTCATAAAACTATACCCAGTGAAATTCCCGCAACCATTACGAAAGCCTTAGCATATGTGAGTGTTTTTCGCGTGATGCATCCACCTTTTCAAACTATCACTAGGTTCATAAAACTATACCCAGTGAAATTCCCACAACCATTACGAAAGCCTTAGCATATGTGGGCGTGTTAGCCTTGAAATATATGAGAAAATGGCCCCAAGAGTCACCACCATTCAGCATCACTAAAATAATTACATAATCCGACCGTCGTTAGTCATAATTGGTCCACTGCAAGGCAACGATTAACTTCACTCAATATTTTTCACTCCTTCCTCTCTGATGCCAATATGTTTCGTCCTGCTTCGGCAAAGATTCTAATGTTCAATTTTCACTTGTATAGCGATGGGTTTAATAGTTGGGGGATATTTTCTGCTTAATGTTGATGATTACAGCTGGGAGAACGGGAAGACTGAGAAAAAAGCGTATATAGAAAGAAATATGTTTTAGATGGAGACAACTCAGCTATGAAGACAAATAGTAAAGTTGGAAGGGGGAAAAGACTGAAGATGAAGTGTATATATAAAAAGAAGTACATTGAAGATAGAGACAGTAATTAGGTTTCAAGGCAAATATTACAGGTGAGAGGCGAGGAGACTGAGGACGAAATTAATATAGAAAGAAGACAATTTAGCTGTGAAGACAAATATCAAAATTGGGAGAGCGAGAAGGCTGAGGGTGAACTGTATATATAAAAAGAAGTACATTGACGTTTAGCTATCAAGACAAATATTACAGGTAGTAGAAAGAGGGAGGTTGAGGGACGAAAATGAATATAGAAGACAATTTAGCTGTCAAGACAAATATCAAAATTGGGAGAGCGAGAGAACAGAGAAACGAAGTGTAGTATTGAAAGAAATAATACATTATAAGTGGAGAAACACTCACTTATCACACTTATAAATCAAGCAATTCTATAGGTGCTATTACACTGGGCAAATTTTCCGTGGATTCCATTCAAACCACGATTTCCGCTAGTGTGGCCTCTCATTTGTTTCTTATTGAAATGATGATGATGATGTTTAGTATTACCGTCTTCCTTGGTGAAATCACTGTAGCTTTCAGAAGCGAAGATCGTGACACGTCAGAAAACCACTGAAATATGAGAACCACGCCAGCGAAAATCGTGGTTTGACCGAAGATCCACGGAAAATAGCCGCCCAGTGTAATAGTCCCTAATCTAGTAGCTATTGGGGTTGCTCACAGTGCCTCGCCTCCCACCCAGGATCCCAAACGCGTGTCCCTGGTGGAAGAGGGATCATTTTGGGCTCAACAGGGTCCACGGATTGCCTGATGGCCCTGCCTCCAGCTGCAGCTCACAGGGACCCCAGCCCCTCCACGGCGCGAGGGCCGCCCCTGGACACTCCCTGGGAACAAAAGTGATAGTAGTGAACGTTCACCAGATACATGATGAGAGAGAGAGAGAGAGAGAGAGAGAGAGAGAGAGAGAGAGAGAGAGAGAGAGAGAGAGAGAGAGAGGTGAGAGAGAGAGAGAACTTGCACATCTGCGTTCTTTTCCGGGTGATGGATTACGCAGTGAAAAAAACAACACAAGGGGATTTTCTGAACATATTTTAAATATATGAACGTAAATATGTACCATCACAGTGAGGTTACTTTTATTACAGTGGTATATTTTTCTAGCTCACCCTAGAAATATGCGTTACCAGGAGATTTGGGAATTAATAAAGAGGTCATTGTTTCCAAATATGATAATCCCAACACCTTTACGTCAATCTCTTGCTATAGCCTACTTCTTTTTCTTTCTCCTTTTCTTTTCTTGTTTTGCTTTCTCTTTTTTGTTCTTGTCTTGTTCTTCTTGTTCTAGTTCTTCTTCTTCTTCTGCATTAGCTCTACTACTTCTTTCTCATCTCACACCACCACAACACCAACGACCAACAATTTTAACGGTAAGTCCTATGCTTGATATCCTTATTAGTGGTTATTGATGGTTTTCAAAGTCAGCAATCATGAACACAACTTGCTGAGGTCATGCGAAGTTCGGGATAATATGGTGCACAGTGTCAGACAGGAAACATATGGACGCAACATCATTGGGTACGACGCAAATACCTCTATCATGTTCTATGTTAATTAATGTCAATGAATTAGTATCACTGAGAACTTTGTATAAAAACAAGTATTCTGTCACGCAAATTAGGGCTACTTTAAGATACGCCGGCAATAAGTTACTTGCTTCAATGAAAACAATGAAAAACTGCTTCGGAGCGGTCGCAGTCTTTATCTGTTACTCCCAACAGATCGATAATATTCCACAGGCATCAACAGGATCAGGACCAACATATGTTTCTGGAGCGTCAAGGTTTTGTATTTTGAGTTTTCGCCATCCTGAAGTGACATTTATGCATTCTCCATACAACTATCTGTCATTCACCCACAGTCTTCGTTCAGTCATCCTTGCCCGACCTGCTCACCCGCCAAGCGCCCGGGGTGTCCAGAAGGCCTGCATCGTCTAGTATAGGAAGTTTTCATTGAATACAGGTCAATTTATGCACTTATGTTCCCTTCCATACATGCTAACCGTCTTCCATCATCCATCCCCGCCTGGCCCCACCAATTCGCCATACCGAGTTCAAAGGTTCACCATCTCGTATAGGAAGTCGTCATCGAAGCATAGGTCATCTATGCACTTATGTCTTTCCCCATACACTACACGCCTTCCATATCATCCATCCTCGCTCCGCCCGCCTTTCACCCGCTATGCCTCTTTAGAGGTGTCCAAAAGGCTCATCATCTCGCATAGGAAGTCAGTCATCAAGCACAGGCTGAATGGCAATTTTATGTCTCTTCCCCCATGTCCCCATACATACAATTGTCTTCCATATCGACCCATCCTGCCCGACCCGCTCACCCGCCATGCCTCGGGGTGTCCAAAAGGCTCATCATCTCGTATAGAAGTC